>NC_092062.1:11002500-11302500 GCF_039877785.1 Chaetodon trifascialis
AGTGCCTCGGCAGGAGAACTAGAAAACCACTCACTTAACCTTTTTGAAAACCACTCACCTAACAGACACCTGTGGCTAAATACAGATACCTCTTAGATCCAATATTTCCTGTTGCGACTAGAGAAACCCTTTTCCCTTGAGAGCTGTGAGCACAGTTCTGCATTAAGGTCAGCAGATAAGCCCGACTGTTTACTCAAAAAATGCTTCAAGCTCAATGTGTAGCTCCGTGGTTTAGACTATGATTAGGTTTGTCAGAATGTCTACAGCTGATTTTATGATCTGAATATGTTGTTTTCTGAGAGAAACAGAGGAGAAAGTTACCTCAGGGAGTGCTGCCACTCTCTATTAATACAGGGACCAAAGGTGTAAAGGTGTGATCTGGCTTGACAGCCGGAAAGGGAACAGCCCCTCTTACTCTCAGGTCTGTGGTTTACTCGCTGCGCTCTACCTGAGTCTTCATGCCCAGAGCAGCTTACACTTACTTCACCCATCCGTTCCCGTCAGTGGTCCTAGTGGGGCCTTAGGGATGAGGCGAGTTATTTTGGATCCACATCGGCTTCTGTTGGAGTGGTGAGACTAGACTGATCCTTCGAAACTTGTCCTTTTCATCCCTCTATCACTTAAGCACCTCATGAACTGTGCTCCTCATCTCATCATTTTATTGATTACATGTGACAGATTATAGATTGTCACTTTGATAAGCCTGTCACTTGTGATTAACAAAGTGACAAGCCCAAGGTGACGATCATAATGTCCCTCTATGCAGACACTGTGTGCAGCCAAGCCAGGGCTGCATTTGTGTTTGCAGGTCTGATGTAAACAGGCAGCAAAGCTCTATGTCAAAACCTCTGCCCTTTAAGGCTCATTAAACCCTGCTGGTGCATGGCCACCTACAGGCAGACGGGCAGACAGTAGGGGTAGCGGACAGCCAGGCAGGGAGGCTAGAAGGTAGAAAGACGAGTAAGCACGTAAGCAAGCATAAGTGCGATACAGCAGGCTACTGACAAAGAACATTAACATAACCTTGTTCTTCTTGCTGCCTACACACCTGATTAATGAGGACAAGCCCGCTGGATGGCTGAGTGAGGTGAGGATAAGTAGACAAAGAGAGATGGAATAAAAGCAAGACAGATATTAGGGACAGAGAGAGTGAGGCATAGAGAGGACTCTGGAGATAGCAGACAGAAAATCAATTACCAGGCTTAGACACAGTAATCCGACTTTCAAAGCTCTTCACTTCAGAAGTTTGAATATGCTCAGCTCTTTTCTAGACAAGCGTTCCGTCTGTAATATCATCTTAGATTCATTAGGGATTCAGCGTGATGATTCACATGTGGAAAAAAACTCTCTCCTTTTGATAATACAGATTTCAGCCTCACTGTTGGCGAAACAGAACAGTTCTGCTTTGCATGAATGCCAGCCACAGTGATTAAGCATCCACATAATTACATGTCACCTCGCTACATGATTTAATTGTTCACAAAACTACAGCGGTGGAAGAGGTATTCATATCTTTTATGTAGCAGTACCACAGTGTGGGAAAGTCTGTTACAAGTAAAAGTCCAGCATATTATATTATTGGATCATACTTATTGATGCATTAATGTGTACATCACCTTAATTTTGCAGCTGCACATTGTAAAGGAAGTCAAAGGCATGTAGGTTTTTTTTTTTTTGTGGAAATAAACTTCTATATATATAATTTTGATGAACAAAGAGTTTTTAGGAATTTAATCAGTGCTTGGACTACAATTTTTAGGTAAAGATAAATATCATGCTTTTTATTCCACTACATTTATTTGCCAACTTTAATCACAAGACAATGTTAAAAACTTGATTTTCATCAGAGTTGCTCTTTAACTACAGTATCAAGTTCAAGGCTCAGTCACACGACTGTGTGGTCAAAACACGTTACTGGTACCTGGTAAATTTACCCCAGCAACTTTGCCACTGCTGTATTGACTGGTGAGCTAACATGTTAGTTAGCCTTTGTCACAATCGCCCTGTGAACGATATTTCCTCTATATTGTACATTTTATGTTCCCTCCTGTCATGTTGTTACTGGGACTGCAGATCATTAAAATCAATGAAAAGTTATTAAAAGTGTGTAGGGGGGAGCTCTCCTAATGACCTTGCTAACTGTCATTTAGAAAGATTGTTGGCTAGTCGAGTTCACACAGTCAAAAGACGTGGCTGCACCATCGACTCCTGTCTCATAACTGTATGAAAATGGATTTCTTCTGTTGAAACATTGTGAATTTAATCCAATTTTAATCCCAAAGTGGTCACAGCCAACAAATTTAGGCTTCAGGCCAAATTTGTTGTAGGCTTGCAGTTTGAAGGGGCTTGCGACACCTGTTTAACTAGCCAAAGTGGTTGTTGGACAGTTGGATGGATTTGTGAAATACTGACCTCCCATCATTCAGTTTGAGCCATGATGTAAATTCCCAGTGACGCCACCTCAATGCCTGTGTGTACACAAGCCAACAATACCGGCGTTTCTACCTACCCATTATTATGCACATTTTCAGTTTGTGCTTAAACTTATAAAACCCTCAGTGGAATCACCAAAAAATTGAGAAAACAATCTCGTCATATTGTCAAAAGGTTTTTGCACTTGGTTGAGGTGCAAAGTAAAGTATCAATCAAAGCAAAATGCGACAAAGTGGAATGAAAACAGACTTGGTGAATCATACATGAAGCATGTGAAAAATCGCAACAGACTTAAAAATATCATGAGTAATAAGAAGATTGTGATGTTCCACAAATGACTGCATGAAACAAACAAATGTCATACGTCCATTACGTTTTCTACTTTGTTTTTTACCATTTCAAGTTTGACCACAGCTCTTTTAAGTCAGTGTAGTTAGTATAATCTTGTTGTGCAACTAGAAAAGTGGTGCCACCTACGGCTTATCTCAACTACTTCTTATTTTATCTACGGATTCACCTGATGGACTCTTCAAATTCAGGACAAGAAAGCTGCGTTTCTTGGCCACATTTGTAGAATCGTTGGAAATGGGACCATGTCATGCACTCGTATTTCTCAAATGCAGCCTTCAAAGGATGTGGCCCTTGAATTTAGACCCAGCTACGGTGTTGCTAAGCAGTTGTTAACATTCTCAACCTTGAGGCTAATGTTAGCTAGCACACTACTGTTGACAGATATTGATATACATAGATACTGACATATAAAATCTCACCTCCAGTTCTTGTTGAAAACAACCTGTGCTGACTGTATCTCTCCAAACATTTTCTCATCCAGACTCACCTCACTGTAAACTGTAAAGCATTACTACAGCAAGTTGTTGCGCCATGTCAGTCTTCGTTTTTTGAACATCTGCTTCCCCATGAGATCATGTGAGAAAGGTCATGTGAGATGGCGAATTGCTCCCCCTAGCACAATAATCTTAATAATATGTAGCATGTGATGCATCATTATTTTGAAATCTTGCAATGTGTACATGGTTGAGACTACAGAGAACATCTCCGAAGTCTCTGGTTAAGGTTTTAAAACTCTCTAAATGTAAATAAAGATCAACAAGACAACCAAATACCAGCAGTATGTTAAGTTTAAGACAAAGACTGAGTATGATAATCAGCAGAAAAGCAGCACTTAGGCCAATTCAATCCCCTATAAAAAAAAGACTGAGGTCGCTGAGGTTCTCCAGCTGTGGACTGTGGTGGTAAGTTTCGGGGGGGGGGGGGCTAGAGAGGGGCTGTCTGCTCAGCCTCAGTTTGGCCCAAATTGGATGGCGTGACAGAGGAAATGTCAGCCACTGCTGAGCCCCAGAGAGCTTGGGGTCTTGCTGGCATGCAACAGTGAAATATAGATCTTTACTCGCTGCCATGAGAACAGCAGACAATAGTCAAGTATTCCCACCCCCTGCGCATGGAGTAAATGAAAAGACTCTGATCAATACGTGACAAAAAACTGAAAAAAAGATTTTTTGTAGAAATATCAGAATAATAGCTATTTTCAACCAGCATATGCAGGGTTCTCCAAAGCACAGCCCAGGATGTGAATGAAGTTTCATTTGCCTTTCACTGCTATTTGCTGTGACTGTATGAAGCAATACAATTACATAGAAAGCATCCACATCCTCAGCAAAGGTTTTCTTACGTTTCACATGAGATAGCACATACGGAGCTACACACAGTTCACCTGTTTGTGCTCTTCATTTCACTAATGCATATACATTAATAGATGTTTGCCATTTTTGCTGCAAATGAGCTGTCAGCCTGTTTCACCCGACTTTGAGAGGACGTGGGTTTATCACAATGTGTGTGACAGAATAAAACGTTAATGGATTGCAGGCCAGGCACAGGGAGGCTGTCGGAGCTCTGATCACACACTTGACACTTCCTCATCAGCTGGAGCTGTTGTGGTTAAGGCAACAGTGTTGACAGAAATGTGCCTTATTGTTTTTCTGATGGCTTTTTTGAAGGATTCTGAATAGAAAGAGCTCAGTAATGATAGCAACAATGGCTTTGTTAGCGACTTATAAAACAAGGGTTTAATGTCAACAATTCATAATACTGCCTGTTGTTCATGCTAGATGTGTTTGTTATGTAGTAGGTAATTTCTAATTGGATATTATTAATTTAAATAATGGCACCGGTTATTACGACCCATGTTTCCATTTATTGTTGGATGCAGTAGTTATGAGCAAAGGAGTAAGCCAGGTGACATAGTGTAAAGAGCAAGAAAGTGCACTGAAGGGAAAGGTGGGGTGGATGGAAGGGTCAGACAAACACAGGGCCGCTCTTCATGTCCCATGTCAAGCTGAAAGTCAACTCTGACCCTATTCACACATAACAGTAACGTACTTATTTAACCAATGGTCTTATCTTAATTACGACTAAGCAGTTTTGTTGCCTAAACCTAATGAAGTAAGTTTGGCGCCTACGCCTTAGCAAACTGCGACCATTTCACAATGTTAACGATAAGGATGAATGTCTAATACGACAATGGTACTCTCCAACAGTGATATATTTTTGGGTCCGTATATATTGTTTTGGTTTTGTTTTTTTAGTCAGTATATATTGTTTTGGTTTTAGGCTTTTAGATTTGAGGATGTGTCCAAAGGTCAATATCACTTTCAGTTCAATATGAAACTGCTACCAGCAGCCGACTAGCTTAGTTTATCATGAAGTCTGGAGTCAACTGTAAGACACAACATAACCAAATATGTTTACCTAAACAATTGATTGATTAATGGGTTGTATTTTGTTTGTTTAATCTGTAAAAATTACAAGTTGGGTTTTCCCACAAGATATGCAGGCTGCCTCCTTCAGTCTTCATATTAATCTTCAAGAAATCAATTAAGCATATGTGTCCCATGTGTCTTTAAGCAAGGAAAGTACACATCATGTTTAAAAGTAATGAATTTCCATCTAAATAGATAGCAACAGATAGACAGCAACAATAGCAAAATAGAATGGGATTTGAGAGTAGCCACTGAAGATAAGGGCCTTGGAAAGAGTGAACACAAACAGATGTGTCGAGGACTAATCTGAGCGCATGCTGCTTCTTGAATTTGATACAGGCTGGCAACTGCACTCCTGTATGGTAAGTGTGGCATTGTGATTGTGATGACAAGTGTCAAGAGCAGTTCAAGAACCAGCAGAGACACCTGCTAAAAGGCTCTCTCACATACACATGAGCTCAATTCAGCATCAGTGACAGAGACATCATGACATTTATTCTCTGACAATGAGCTTTTTTTTTTTTTTTTTTTTTTTTTTTACCAGAAATCAAGGCTGGAAAAAGCTGTGAATGCAGAATGAGAGCAGCAGAGGAGGATCAAGAGAGTGTGTTATCAGCAGCATCAGGAAATGAGCAACAAGAGAGGCAAACATGGGTGAATCTGCTCAAATGGTGCAGAGCAGCTGGCCATAGTGGGCTCCATCCTCCTCTCAGAGCAGACAAGCTGTGTGCATCCCAATCCATGTCACACATGTAACAACCAACAAATCCCATGGGGTGGTTTTTGAAAATGTTCTAGTACGTGGCTGGGTTGAACTGTGTGGTACTGCCGTAAAATCTATATCACTGCTTTGGTATTTTTTTGTGGCTGATAATCTTGGTATAAGCATGTTTTCTTGTGGAATTAAGAAATATATACTTTAATTCCCCTTTGCAAAAGGCATTAGAAATGGACAGAAAAATGGAAAACCTGAGCCTCTAATCCCCAACAGCTGTAATATATTAGATTTCATGTTATCCCACTCCTATATAAATACAGTCCATTCACTCCTGGGTTGCAACAGTGGCAGTGATTGAAGTGCCAAAATACATCTATTCCATCCACAGTGACTGTGTTGCTTTTCACTGAGAGAAGACTTTAAGATGAAACAAACACACACTAAGAAAGTGAGTGAATAAGAAATGAGGTCATTGTATAAGGGTTTATCTTCATGACAGCCATAGGTGCCATTTCATGAGGGTGCCCCATTATCTCCTAATACATTATTCATCAGTAAATCACAACACCCCATGTTGTGCTGCGAGGATCCCATGAATAAAATGTTACCATCAGTATGCTTAAACACTAACATTAGATAGCACTTTCAAGCAAAAGAATCACGTGTCAATTAACATCATAAATTGATCGACTGCAGCTTTGTCAACAGTTCCTCAAATGAATTTGCAGCAGAAATAACTATAAAGAGATCTTGAGGAATGCCCAGCCAATCAGAGCCCTCGATGGAGGCATGGAAGCATTTAATTATATCATGATGGGAAATGGGAATTATTGCTTAGCATCAACGGGCATTGTTTTATGCATGCATGCAAACACACATGCACACACACTGTCTAATACAAACGGTTCTATGAGAGACTGACATTAACTCTACTCACAGTAGATTCAGATCACGACTTTCTAAAGCAGCATCCGTCTCACCACAGCGCACATGGACCTCGGGCTTCAACACAGACTGCTCTCTTTACCAATTTGCCTGATTTACAGCCCCTTATAGCAGCTGCGATTCAGTCTAAATAAACAAGGAGCAGATGGCCACTTGGAGACACAAGTGTCAAGATGCTGGGATGGACACAACATGAGACACATGAAGAGACTCAGGACCGCTGTGTGAGAGCACGCTAATGTATGCATGCACACAGACGTACACGCAAACAATGACAAACACACGCAAACATATCAGGTCTGATTAGCCTTTTGACTGAAAATGGAAATCAGATATAAACTCCACTTCAGTGCCCAATCCAAGTCAAAATATTGTCTGTATTTAGCAGTAAACTATATTCTTTATTAACTTTTCTAACAACCACCCCTCTCTCGATGTCAACCTCTCAAACTGTGGTATTGGAACACACACAGAAGCCAGAGCAATGCTTGTGTGCACATCCTTTTTTGACCCATTATCCTGAAATACCAACTTAAAGCCTGTGGGGTTTTCTTTTAAACAAACCAAAACACATTATGTGTTTCCTTGAGGTCAAACAGACCAATGCATTTCCTTTCTCATTGCCAGTTTTAAAAGCATTTCAAATCCTGCATCCATGTTGACTAGCTTGTGGGTCTTCTTCAGTGGGGCCCACTGATAAAAAACATTGCTCCATATCAGCCCTAGTGAGCTCAAAAAAGCAAAGTAATGTCACTGACCTTTTGGTGTTGAAAAACCCTTTGAGAAACACTTTCTAAGCTTATAGAGACTGAGGTCATCATACTCAAAAGGGGGAACAAATTTGATCAAATTTTATTGAAAGACTATCTAAGTCTAACCAATCTAACATCCACAACATCCAGGAGTTTCACAGTTAAGTGTGTCTTTTTTTATCTGTATTGATTTGTTAGCATTTCATGCTTCACATGACTTTTTTCTAAAGCTGAAATGAAAAGTTAGTCATTATCACTGGATGTAATCAACGCCACAGCCCTTAATGACAGTTTCACTGCATTTTCTAAACCTGTTAAGCTTGATTATGTTTTGCCTTCTTCAAATTTTATTTACTTATAGCAGTGAAAAGGCACTTTAATTTTATTTACTTTTTTTTTCATGTATGTATGATTATTACACATACAGTCAATGCATGCATAATTTCAACGTCCTGCACACTTGCCACAGTCCAGGCTCTTCCTAAATCACAAAGGCCACACAGCTACCTGAATTATTCAAAGAAAACAAGCAATTCATACATTATTGAGATGCACTTGTCTTGCTCATTGGTTTAACAGTATTTGTTCTTTTTATGTCCACAGGGACTGCAGACAGTAAGCAATAAAAATGTATATACAAAATGTGCAAAATAAATGAATAACTAAATAAATAAATACACATACAGAAAAAGACAAAGATTGTTGCTCATTTTGTGACACTGAAATAAAGGTTTTGTTCCTGCCAGCTGTTCTACTTTTCTCCACTTCCTCTCTGTCAAGAGCTTTCAAATTTAAAATCTTCAAGTGGGTCATGGGGTGGATGGACGGGTTGGCGAAGCCAGATTCTCACGTGGAAAATTGGTGGTTAATTATGGGTGCAAAAAGGAAATGATAACCTCATTAACTGCCTGCACTGCTTAATATGCACAATTTTTTTCCCCATTTTATCCATAATACTCCAATACTTACATTTCACAAAGTTTCAACAGATATGATCTTGTGTTTTGTAAGAACTATGTAACAGATTTTTGCATTTACAATTTCCTTCCTACCTCTTTAAAGCACTCTAATCAATATGTGCATCAAATCACCATGCAGTATGAAAATGTTGGCTTGCAGTGACAAAACCAGACACAATAATCAAATGAGGAACAGAAAAGAAATAAGCTGGCAGCTGGCGAACACAGTGGAGCATTTATGAATTTATGAGCTGGATATTTCCTTCAGCAGTTGGTGGAGACCAAAGCAGAGCTTGGTGAGTGAGTATTGGACTTTATTTGTCAAGTGGAACCAAACAAGGCTCTAAGTGAAGGCTTGTGAAGGCTCCATGTCTGCTGAATGTGAAAACCGCGACCATATAGACTTCATAAAGTGTTAATATGTCAATGCAAGATGAACCAAAGGCCTGTTATGTGACCTTAACTTATGTTCATGTATTGTGTTCCTGAATTGAGAGCTAATCTATTACCATAGTAGACATATTTAATTAATTTAATTTAAAATTAAAGATAACCTTTTAGATTCAGTGGCTGTGGTTTCTGATCTGTTTTCATGATCTGCTCAGCAGAAAATGAAAGAAATGTGATCTCCACCACAATGCTTATGCCTCCAGTCTTATTAATGTAGCTTTTGAAGCCTTTATCATTCTGACACGATTGATTTGCAGTTCTTAAAGACCATTTGTATTCACAGTTGGTGATCCATTGACTTTTCTTTTAGCACCACCCTGAGGGTTTGTGGTTGTAAGTGAAATTTCTCAATGACAGTTGGATGAATTGGCATGAAATTTCATACAGATATGCGGATGTGGTGTCTAAATACCAAATAGAGTTCTTCCAAGCTTTTACTATAATCTTCCAAGACCAAACGTCTCTGTCTCTGTTTGAGAGCACCAATGTTTCCTCCCAGTGTGTATGTTCTTCATGGTCATAGCTGGAAAAGAAAAGCTTCATGGAAGAAAAAATATAAATAATTCTTGAAAAGGTAAATAAATATATATATATATATATATATATATATATATATATATGTGTGTGTGTGTGTGTGTGTGTGTCCAAAGGGGAACCAGTGACAGAGTTATTTCTCCCATCTGCAAATTCTGTCAGACACAAAATTCATTGCCGTCATTACTGCCTACTGGACTGCCCCCAACATGCTCCTCAGAGATCCTACAACCCACAACTAGAAATGAGAATATTTATCATTGAACTCATTTATATTGCCTTTGAGGATTCATGAAGTTGAATCCAGCCGAAGAGTAGTGTTATTGAGTTAGTAAATTGCAAATTTTAGAACTTTCATTTTGCATGTTTTTTTCTGTTGTTTTTTGCTGTCATTTTGACACATCATTTTGTAATATCTTGTTCTTTTGTTTAGTTTCTCATCTTGTGCAGGCCAAGCCTGTGTTGAGTGCTTTGCCATACACGATATCTGTTCCTCACATATGAAGAAAAAAAAAACAACAAAAAAAACTGATGCCATTGACAAGTCTCATCTTTGTTTGTGACATTAAAACCTCCTCTTCAAAACTCAGGGCTTAATATGTAGGTCACTAAATAAAGATAAAAAGCGTGTTGGAAAAAGCAGGAGATGGTGGTGTGCAATTAGAAAGGTATCGCATTAAGCTTTTCAGGAATACTGAATAATGACAGATACTCACTGACCCCTTTTCAGGGAACATACAATGTGCTGTACTGATGACATCCGGCAGCACTCCATTCATGCATGCCGTCCACTCACTAGTTACTCTGGCAACCTGAGGGGTGGGTAGTTTCATAATTTTAAATTGAATGAGTCTTGTTGCAGATGGATAGTAGGGAAGGATCACAGCAAAAAGCAAAGTGAACATACTTGCTGGGTGTTTGTGCATGCATGAGGAGCTCAGATATTAAACACTGAGAGGGTGAGAATGAGAAGGTGGAGGAGGCTGCTGGCACCCCTGCTATAATTAATGTCATTTTCATACAGTTAAAAAGCAATAAGCTCTGACCTCCTCTCTGCTAATGTTGTAGGGGCACTCATTGGGGAAATAATCACAGTTGCGTTTTCATGCACAAATGGGAAAAACTTAAACCATGAAATAAAAAACTACAAACACACGGACGCCATCAGGCTAAAGTCAAACTGACTCCGTAAGGTGAACCCACTTTAATCAGACAAATGCTATGTCAACACAGAGTTCAGGCTGGTGTTTACTGTATGGGTTGATTGTGTCCTGCTCTTGGTGTCTTCTTGTGTGTATGATTTGTAAAGAGGGTGTGCTACATAAGATCAACTTGATCACAGTAAGCAGAAGCAAAACCTTGTTCAAATAAGTGTCATCTAAAAGGATTTTACCAATAAGGGCACCACCCTCAAAATGATTCTCCTGACAAACACTTTGTTTGATGCTACGAACAACATGCAAACTATTGAGTAATTAACCTAATTGCTGCCTGGATTATGTTCATAATCAACGTCTTTTTTCAAGTGACAGAGGTGCAACCTTCTTTACCTCAAAAGGTTCCATGTGTGATTATGTTTGGCAACAATAGTTTGAGGTTATGGAAGGATCATAGTTTTGGTTGAATGTCTTAACAGTGAACACTCATGCTTGGTTTGGTTAGCTTTAGGC
This sequence comes from Chaetodon trifascialis, assembly GCF_039877785.1. NCBI lineage: Eukaryota > Metazoa > Chordata > Actinopteri > Chaetodontiformes > Chaetodontidae > Chaetodon > Chaetodon trifascialis. Next base: position 11,013,739 of record NC_092062.1, read on the forward strand.
ACAAAAACATCTTTACAATGACCGTTCAGGGAAGGATCATGGTTCGGGTTAAAATAAGTATTTTGGTAGGGTAAGAGGCCCTAATATTGTCCTGATGAAAATAACAAACACATTGTTATGGTTATGAAATGATTTGGGCCATGCTTTAAATAAAGAAAAAAAAATCAACATTGACAGGCACTCAGAACAAAGTCACAGATTTACTCACTTTATAATGCTGTCATCTTACCTTGTCATAATCAATTATCACAGTTGCTAGAGGTGCTGAATGTGAACAGGCTCGTTAATGTTTTGCTGAAGTTATTCTGTCATTCTCCAAGGAACGACAGCCTCCTTTAAAACAGATGAATCTGTTACTCGGTTTCAACACCCTATTTTCAGTCTGAATCCCTGCTAAGACATGAATGTGCTAACATCATCAACAGCACTAAGAAGCACTGGAGGAGCTCCTGTAGCCTGTCACAAGTACTCTCCCCTCACTGTTCTGACTCTGTCTCTCTGCCTGCCTCCAGTATAGCTGCCTGTCTTTCTCAAGTTTACTATTTCAGCTTCCTCTTGACAAGCTTGTTTGATGATACAATGGTGCTTTTTTTTTTTTTTTTTTTACAGTGCAGCTTGATTGCTAATACAAATTAAGAACCCATCTAGTCCAACCGTAGTGTCACTTTTGATCTCAAGGTGGATTCAGTTTGTGTATGAGTAAAAAGTCACAAATACATTGTAGCAAGCAGGCCACAAAACAAAGTTATCAAGTTCAAAGTTATCGCTAAGATCTTAATCGGTCCTTAAACTGGAAGGCAGTGGAAGGATTAAACAGCTGGGATGTATCCACAAGAAAAAGCCTGGCAGCTGAGTTCTTTAGTCAGTCAATAGGTTATGGGTCAAGAAAAGCATAATAATTAAGGTGTGAGGAGATAAAAGCATGAAAGATGGTCTCTCTGTCTTTACATTTTTAAATGTAAAATTCCACACATTGGCATTCAACCTTTTCAGTATCAGACTGGATACCACTGAACCTGTGACTGAGTTGCTCAGAGTACATTTTGAACATAGCATTTCATGGTCAAATGATTCTGAGCCCAATTCTGAAACTCATTCATGTAGAAATTCGACCTATACCAAGAAGAAAGGGGAAACTTGACAAGCCTGAATGCATTTTTTTTTTTCCTTTTATCTTTTATCTTATAGAGGGCTGTGAACTGACAAAACTCTATTGGTTGAACACTTTAATAATAACATGTGATTATCTTTAAATACTATTGCTCCACTTAAGGTTAAAAAGACTTCAACTGACAGAATCTCCCCATGGTCAAACAATAGCAGCGTTAATGAGCGGAAGACAATCTGTTGAGCAGCTGAAAGAAAGTGGAGGAAAACTGGACTCACAGTTCATAGTAACATATATACAAAGAAGCCATGACTGTCTTTAACAAAGCAATACAATATAGAAAGATTGCATTTCCAAGGTTAAGGCAGAGGATGCAGGGAACTCTAGAATATTATCTCCAGCTACTCAATACTGCCCCCACCCACCCACAGTTCTCTGCATCAAACTGTGAAGAACTTACATTGTTCTTCAGTCACAAAATAACCTGAGTTAGAGCCAGCATTGTTGCTCATGTGAACACAGATGAGCTGATCATTCACTCACCAACTTTAGGCCAATATCCAGCCTTCCATTCATCAAATAAGACACTGGAAAAGATGCAATTCAATGCCAATTAACTCCTTTCTTAAAGAAAATAGCATTCCGGGGGAATTTCACTAAGGCTTTAGAACAAAGCACAGCACTGAAACCTTAGACTAAATTCTGATGAAAGTAAGGTCTCAGTTCTTGTCCTCTTGGACATGAGTGCAGCATTTGATACGATTGACCATGATATCTCTTTGAATTGTCTTGAACAATTGGTTAGTCTTTCAGACTCTTTTTTGTACTGGTTACATACATCAAAGGGAGAAAGTTTTATGTCAGTCTTGGACATTTGTGTCTGAGGAACATGACATCTGTTTTGGGGTTGCACAAGGTAGCTGCCTCGACCCATTACTGTTCTCACTATACATGCTGCTGCTACTAACTAACATCATTAGACTTCATTAGAGAGCACAATGTACGTTTTCATAGTTACGCAGATGACACACAACTCTACATCTCTCCTCAACCAAATGATGCTGCAGCAAAAGACTCTATTAGTAATTGTCTTTTGGCAATAAATACATGAATGAGGAACAAGAACAAACCCGAAATCCTACTGGTTTGCCCAAAAGCAAAAAACAAAATGTTATTTAATTATATGGGAAAAGTAAGTCCCTGGATCAAAACTGTGGTTACAAGTCTTGGAATTATAATAGATTCAGATCTGAACTTGAAGTCCCAATTTAATTTAAAAAAAAAACCTAATGAATGACCATGTACAAAACAAATATACGCTGAAAATTTAACTTAAGTCTTCAAGCTGACTGTAATGCATTATTTAATGTTCATTCTATATCTTTTGTTGAGCACTTGATGTATGTGCTTTCTTTGTTGTAAAGTGCTTTCAGCTGTGTTTCCTTTATGAGAGGTGCTATACAAGTAAAGTTTATTATGATTGCTACTGTACGGTTTTATTAAACCAACTTGGTTAGTCTAATAACCCCCACCGCACGGGTGCGTCTTGATTGGTGAAACAGTGTCATACTCAGCTCCGACAATCCGACAATCTCCGTCCTTTTCCACGTGTTTATTTTCTTCAATAGCAACTCCACACATGCTATGAAGTGGTATAAACATTGAACGTGCCGTAGGTAGCAGTAATAGGCTACAGAAGCAGGTAATCAACTGAAAACACAAATGTAAACAAAATCACTACATTAATGCCACGGATACATTATCCATTCCGTAATCATTATACACAAACATTTTTATACATATGAACTCACCAGCTCGGCTTCACCGGTCAAAACGTGGCACAACAAGTTATAATATTAACCACCAACTGAACCAATACACAGTGGACCGCCGTCGCTAGGGGGCGTCACAAACTCGGACCAGTATAAAACAGTTTTAACCACCTAACACGCTTGGGATAATGAGAAACCCATACAGCTACCATTATTATTACTATTATTATTCAGTCTGATGTGATTGCCTTAAAGTCTACTATGTCTGCTTTAATGTCCACAGCATTGCAAGTAACAGCAGCTTGTCAATTTTAATCCAAGCAAGGGTAAACAAACCAAGCTCTTGCAGCCAAAATCAATACAAGTTTGAGTTGAAGGACTCTTCAATAGATTTTTGGACCTTCAATTTAAAACTGATCAGCAAGAATTGCACTGACATTATTCTCAGTGGAGAAGGCTAAAACTTATCAGAGCTTAAACATCTATAGCGAGCCCAGTCCTCCTGGGCCCTCAGTGGTAAATGACTCCCATATTTTTGGGTTGGAAACTCTATTGTTTACCACTGTGGGCTCCTATACAGAGCCCAAGTTTTCTCCCTGCTCCTCTTATTGTCCTTATTGTGTCTGACAGCTCAGTGCATCCATCTGTCTGTCTTTAATGTTTTTTGCTGGCTGTGGTCTTCCCTCTATTACACTTCCACTGTTGGTCCCATCAGTGGAGGTTGCTGAGCTGAAAGGTGAACTGATCCATTGAGTAGCTCACTGGGGATTTCCTCCAATGACAGAGGGAGCTGTGTTGCCAGCTAATGTGTCAGCAGTCCTTGGCCTGGGATGCAGCAGCTTCTCCTGCTGATGTCACTGGCCTGACTTCACCTTGTCCCCTTTGCTGAGTGTTTGTAGTTAAGAGTCCCGTAAGACTCAATCCGGAAACTGCAGTGATGACATCCCTCTTACTAACTTTACCTCTCCTCTGGCTGAGCTTCCCTCAGCGTCTGCTCTTTCCCCTGTCCCACCTCCTGCTCTTGAAGAGGACTGTGTGTGGTCTGCAATCAGAGAGTGTCCCATGCCTGCTAGCTTCACCTTGTCCACAGGCTCACCATCCCTTGCATCGAGCACCACCAGGTGCAAACTTCCCCGTTTGTCACTTTTGCAATTGGCTCCTGACAACCTGCTCCACTCTGTGTCAGCTCCAGTAATTTCTTTTCTTTCACCACAGCCACCTGCTACTATATCAGTGCCTCCCCCTACGCAAGCATTACACCAGGTAATCAATCATCCAGCTCACATGCTCTCAGTCAATTCGTTAACGATCGGTCATAAACTCAGATCAAAGCTTTCAATTTATAAAGGCGACCCTGAAAATGAGCAACCAGAGATTTTGACTGTTGGACACTCCATCATCAGATTTGTAAAGCTTACTGGTGCAATTACATGCTGAGTGTCAGAAGGCAAGACAGCTGACTTTTATCAAACTAACACCAGCTCTCCTTGACAGCCATCCCCTTGTCCTGTGACAGTGCATGCTGGCACCAGTGATGTCATGTTCAGGCAATCCATTAAGGTGCATTATGAACTCAAGTCTCCACAGGTGAAGATGTGCCCTGACTGGTCCCACTCCCACTGTGACAAAGAGCTCTGAATGTTTTATCTATCTTTTAAGTTTGTACTTTTTAGTGCAAAATTCTACAACTGCCACCGAATTTGCTTTTATTAGTAATTTTGATTCTTTCTGGACCATGTGGGACCTCTCATCCTAACAAGTTGGGAACAGGAAAATTAATTTGGAATTTTATTAACATTATTGCTTTTAGCCTTAATTGATGATTTCCCCAGCAAGACTCTGCCCAGCATCCTGCCACTGTATTTCATCGCTCTGCTACAGCTGCTGCATGTCCTGCTGGTGCTTGTTTTGTGTTTGTTTCCCCTGCTAACTCATTCATCCCTGCTAGGATCATTCAAAGGTGGTGTGCAATAACAAAATCTACTCACAGCCAACACAGAAGCAATCAAATCACAGTTAAAACCATTACTTTAATCTCAGTCAACCTAGCTGCCTCACCTCAGGCCTCCTCAGGCAGTCCTGCTCTATCTCCTTCTCACAACTCAGTGCTGTTTTAGTTGTTCAACGTCACATCACTGGAAAATAAATCATTTTTATGCAGCGTTTTCATTGTGTGAAAGCAGTTAGACTGTCCATGTGACAGTGCTGTGGTGAATGAGGCTTGTTGTCCTGGTTTTAATTGTTTGTTGCAGCCTAGGATTTAAGCTTGTGGAGGTGGATTGTCTGTGATTTGAATCATTTTGATTTATGATAAATGGCAAACCCCGCCTACTTTGTGTTTTAATTCACAGACCCCCAAACTCTATCTTAGGTTTTATTCAGGAATTCTCTGATCTTTTAACTTTTATTATACTTTGTTTTTAAAGCGATCTTGAGTTTAGTTGATTCATACATATTTGTATGTTGACCCTCTGGTTCCTGTTTCACTATGGATTTTATAGACATTATGTATTCTTTTGATCTTACTATGCAGGTCCCCACTCATTTAAGGTGATGCACCCTGTCCTTTGGTTTTATTCTAGTCTACTTATGTTTCTGGGACACAGCCTATAGTCTTAGTTCATGGCTCCACCAGGCACTGGAGCAACCTAAAAAACAAACAAACAAACAGACAAAAAAAACAGCTTTTATTAATTTTAGTACATTGTTTTATTCTCAACATGTCTCATCTGTTTTATTAGTATTTATTTTTATTGGGGGATTTTTCCTTTTTATTTCTGTATTATTTTAGCTGCCTGAATTTATTTGGCTCAGTCCTGAAATTTGTTTAAATAAGTGCTGTGTGAGTAAGATTTGTTGTTGTTGTTGTCGTCATTATTTCATGTTTGTACAAGCTCTGTTCTTAAAAAGCCTTGTAGAGGGCTGATACAGCTCTCTGTTGTAGCTGAATCCATGTTTACCATGGCATATTGCAAGTTTCAGTGAAACAGGCTGAATGAATTAAAAACATAATTATCGCTCAAATTTCCCTGCAGCTTACATAAAAATGTAAGAGGCATCTAATGGGCTGTTTGTGCTCTCATGGTAGCTACAGAAACAATATGTTTAAAAGCTTATGCAACAGGCAGTGATTGTTCCAGCTAAAGTGAGAGATCTGGTTTGGAAAGCAGACGAGGGTCCTTTAGGTAGATGTGATGGCTGATACTGTCATGTGTAAAATAAATAAAAAATAGGATTAGGGTGTCATTACACACAGCTGTTTAGCACATTAATGATATTTCTGTTTTCCTCTCTCTTCTCCGTCTCCTCTCAAAGAAGTCATCGATCAATGTCCAGGCATCCCAGACCCAGAACAGTTTTAGAAATATGCTTTGCCATCGCATCAGATATATCTTTCTTCTGGCTGTCTGACAGAATCTCACAAACTCATTACCAGCTGCTGGACACAGATGGGTGCATTTCACGAAACCACAATGCTATCAAAGTCCTGTATGACACTATTTAAATTGTTGTGTAAATGACTACATGCAAAATATATTAATCAATAAAAACAAAAGTAATCTCAATCTAACAAGCAGACACATACATCATGAAGACAGATGTGATAATGCGGCATTCTGGTTAGCTAAGCACATTGGGCAAAGGAAAAGTGCCCACTCATTCCAAAGTAGAAAAGCAATGTAATTGATCCTTATTTTTCATTCCCACACACATCAGACTCTGAAGCTCATCAGTGTGATGATGAATGCAGAGATGTGACAGTGTATTCATTCTGTCGCTAACACTTCAGCTCAGCTCCTTCATCACTGACACCATGATGACTGCTTCTGTCTCACCGAAACAGCTATCATGACATAACTGCTCTGACAAATTTTCGCTCTGTCTTCTTTTTTTTGCAGACGTTTTTCATTTTGGCCAGTGTGAAGCCGTGTGTGTGTTGTGTGTGAGCGTGTGTTTATATGGTGTATGGCCATGTGTTTCCGTGAGTCCATAACTGTGTGTTTTGTTGTGAGTGAGGTGACAAATGTCTCTCGCCAAATGGACCATTTATCAAGCCGGCTGCCCTTCAAGTTAATGAAGTCAGGGAGCCTCAGAGCACAGAGACCACTCCTCTCCCACCAACATGGACAAACAGCAAAGTATGAGCGATCACACCACTCACACTGCCCTCTCCTTCCTTTTCCCTGTCTGTTCACTGACAATAAAAGAGGCTCCTGAGCACCACATCATTTCAAGCGAAGAAGCAGCTGTGGCACATGCTGGCAGTTCAGCGGCATTCATATCCAGAAGCTTCACCCCCAATTCTTGGCTCTTGTGAGCTCAGTAATGATAGGGAAATAAGCACATCTTTGTAACGTGAGTCACAGAGTCCAACTACTGAGAAAATGACCTACTCCAACTCCCTTATCAGAAAATGTTTGCCAGTGTGAAAGAGAAGAACATTATGAGCGGCTCTTAGCTTATGAGTCACTATGGGATATTTAGTTATCATCTTCAGAAGCTTTCATCAAGAATACAAATGCTTTAAAAAGTTAGAGGATGAGCAGTAATGCATTACTGAAATACACAGTTATGGAGAGACTTTTTACAACTGTAAAGGATTAAAATTTACAGTAATACTCCGTACAATGTTTTGTATCATTGCACTGTAGGTAAATACATATGTACTATAAAAATAGAAAATATGTAATAATAATATAAAGATAAAGAGATAAAGATAAAGATATTGCATGGATGTAATCGCGAAATGTTAAACATAAATCACACAGTGCAGGTGAAGACAACTTTGGCCCTTCTTGTGGAAGACATCTGTGTTGCAAGTCCAGTCCAGTTTGTAGTTGAGGTTAACACCCAGGTATTTCTTCTCCCCCACGATCTCAATGTCCAAACCCTTGATGTTCACCCATGTAGTCTGTGGGACCTTCCTGCAGAAGTCTGTCACCATCTCCTTTCTGGCTGGCATTTATGTGCAGGTGGTTCAGTTCACACCATTTGACAAAGTTGGTGATGAGTTCCCTGTATTTCAATTTGTTGTGATACATGTCCACCAATGGTTGTATCATCCATTATTTTAATTATTCATATGTAATTTGTTTACCTTTTTTCCAAGATAAGCAAGTGTATGGTGTTGAAATATTCTTCAATCCATGCATCACCAAATGTACTTCAGTAAGTGAATGCATCACCACTCACGAGGCCTAAAGGTTAAGCATTGATTCAGACTGTCTGGAGTTAAGTTGTATACTTTAATACACTACCTGTTCAGTTCAAAACTAGGCTGAGAACTGTTTATCAGATTAATATCTCTGCAGACCCTTACCTGCAACATACTTATCACTTCATTAACCTTCTGTGGCATTCAAGGTCTCTCGCAAAGTAACATACTGTAGGTTCAGTAAAGTTTGAAGTTTCATTGTTGAAGATCGCTGTTGATGGCCAGTCAATGACCCCTGTAGACAGACTGCCTGTTAAACCACAATGTCTCAGTTTCAATTTGTTAAATACAGAAGACATGACATGCTGGTGAGGCACCTTTGACTAAGCTGAACTGAGTAATGAAAAACTTCTAAGTAACTATTGTAAAAGTAATGTAATTACTTCCCAAATGAAGGTCAGACTACCATTAAAGATAATGCAGAAGAAGAACTGGGAGCCACCATGGCTGAACAGACAAAGAACGTGAAAAGCACCATCTACAAAACTACAACCTTCATGTACAAGTCAAGATAAATAAACCTTTTATTCTGGCCTTTATGTTTGTCTCAGTCATAGCAATGCAGCACAGACTCATACCCACACACATACATACACACACACACACACACACACACACACACACACTGATGATCCCCTTGGTTATCAGAATGTCAAACCATGAGCGATGATGCCACTTAATGCTGTAACTGGCCCACCATTGTGTTTGCTGAAAAAGACACGGGTATGTGCACTGTTTGGACAGAAAAGAAGACAAAATAGATGAGGAACTCGCTGATTATATATACATATTTATGCTATATTTTATTCCAGATTCTCTAACAAACAGGTTTATTTTTTTGTGGGGGATTTTATTTGTAGACAAAGAGTGCAATTTACTGGAAATGGCAACACTGAATTCATGTCAGCAGCGTAGCGGAGAGAACAATCTGTTCCACAGTGGTGAGAGTGCTTCAAATTGCTGTCCTCTGGAGGCTTCTGCAAAGAATGCTGGTTATCTAGTTTTGGTAAAGTTGGAGGAGCAGATGGCAATTGGAAATGATCACTCAAAGACTAAACGTGGGTGACACCAGAGGCTGTACAGTGAGGAAATGAAAAGTCTTCAATATTATAGCGCCAAGGCAAGATTTAAAAGGAGTTTTAATGAGTATCGCTTCACAGTCAATTTATCAACAGAATTAGTTGAAGAAATTATAAATATTATATGATGGACAAAAGAGCACTGCTTTTCTGTCCCTGCAGTGCTGCTGGTTTCTGCCCAGAATGCACTATGTGACAATGCATGTTAAAAATATATCATAGAAAAAGATAATTACTGCCAAGACATCTTCCCAGTGGAAGACAATAGTCCAGATTACTTGTGCTCTGCTCTTTACAATTAATGTGTCGTCATATTAAGATGTAAATGGTAATTTGTGAGCTTGTTATTACTGGGTGAATGCAGGTGGTTCCCACCCCTACGTTTCCGGTTGCATCTTGTAAGAATTTTCCCTGCTAACAATTGCCAAGCGTGAAGTTATATATGTATTATTAGTACATCAGATGCTGAATTGACTTCTTAGGGTGGGCAGGGCTGTCAGCTAGAAGGCAAAGCCATAAAAAACTGCCAATTTAATGTGGACACCCAATTTAGAGTTTTAGAATGGGGGTCCCAGGTTCTTGTGGCCACAGGCAGAGCTCACTGAAGTATCATTAGTCTTTTAGTCTGAGGATTATCCTCTCTTCCTTCGTGCTTTCTCTATCTCATGCTGCATGCTTCTCTTTCCAAGGTCTTGCAGAGAAAATAATTGCAGCTTCACATGAAACAAAGCAAAGATACGGTGTTCATGAATTACACCACCACCATATCTTGTGGTTTATAGCTGAAAAAAAAAACAAAAAAAAAAAACCTTCAAATGAGGATCCCTGTGGCTTATTGCTTTGCTGGGAATGGAGCACATCTCTTCTAGCTGTCCAGCTGCCTCGGGCAACTTCAGCCAAGATAACTGTGGTAATAGGCTAGGACTATGTCAATTGACGGGGGGGAGGGAGAGAAGATAAGGCTTTGAGAGGGAGGGAAATTCTTTATACACCTTGTTGCACTGAGGCCCTCCCCTTTCACCCCAAAGGCACATTTGCTTGAGCATGTCCACTAAACTAAATAGTGGTGTAAACACCTCAGACTGTGTCTGAGACTCAGAAACAATCACCAGCAGCAATAAAACCCCTCTCTAACTTTTCATCAGCTCCTCATCGTGCTGGCCAGCTGTCACCAGAGAGGTAGATAATTAAGCGAGGCTCCACACACACACACACACACACACACACACACACACACACACACACACACACACACACACACACACACACAGGTTTTCTCTGTGTCATGTAGACTTGCACTCAGATAGAAGGCCATTACTCTTCCCAGTGCAGGTAGAGCATCAATCAATCTGTCATGAGGTGATGCAGGGGGAGGTATTTCTCACTTTAACATGAGAGGAAGCCCTACTAAATTCCACTCTGAGACAGACAGTAATTCCTGACCAGACTTCAAAAGGCAGATTCTCCTATTTGAGCATGAAAGGTTGGTGGCTGGTCAGCCTCATGCATTGCATATAAGAGCTTCCCATGCTTTTCGGCCGTCCCACAGTGAGAATCCATCAGTTGCAGCTAAATGTGAGCCCACTGGATTTTAAGGGAAAGTAAATGAAACAGAAGCAGTTAAACTTATGCAAGTGACCAGAAGTCAGAAAATGATTAATTAAACAGAGCAGCTGAGCAGAACGGGACTGGTAGTTTTGTCATAGGGCATTTCCTAATAAGGCTTGGCTCCATAGATTTGAGAGTTTTGAAGACTTGTTCAGACTCAATAAAGTTTTGGCTTATTAATTATGCACGGCAAGAACTTGAAGCATCTTTTGAGATTTGTGCACTGGACTTAAATAGTAGAAAAACTTAAACCAGGGTTTTTGGATTTCTTCATTTTTCCATTTCTCCTCTCATTTTCAGTCCCCAGTCTGATTACAAAGTTTGCATTGCAATATATATTTCATTAATATTCACCACCAAGGTTTGGTTTCTTCAGTTACATGAGCAAAACATCTAGGTGCTATGAACTGTATTCCAAAAGCTCTCTTTTATATATGCTCTTTGGAGCTGCATATGCAGGCTGTCACTATCCTTTACATTAATAAAGTGAAATCCATTTGTGATCCACATCGGCCACATTCAGCCCTGCCAGCAGAGAATATTCTGATAACCTCAACAAAGCAAGGCAGGACTCAAGAGGACTTGACGAGCAATTGGTTTGGAGGTTGAAAAGATATAACTGCTCAGGAAAAAGAGAAATATTGCTTAGAAATGATATTTCAAATGAAATGACAGACATTCATTTGTGATGCTTTGCCCTTTTGGTGTGGAACTCAAGAAAGTTGCATTACATTCATACAGTTCACTTCAATAAGACAGCTGGAAGCTTCATTGTTTAACCACTTATTTACTAAATGAAGGATAAAGATGTTTCAGCATTTCTTTGCATAGTTATAGTGTAGTTCAACAATGCTTGATAATGCAAAACAAGTAACAGAAAGCCCATTTGAATGATGGATTTGTTTCTCGAAAACTGTGGGGATAATAGCAAGCTGTCATTTCAAGAGACAAGGCTTGTATCATGCTTCATAGGCCCTCATAGGCCTTCTTTAACCTTTGGCAGGATCTCTTTTTCCAATCCATCTTATTCCACATCTAACTTCACAGAAATGGCTCCAAACATTTTGGGACGTCACTGTCTCAGATAGAGGTGTTCAATGCATTTATGAATGACATGAATTTCAGGTCCGAGCCAGTTGGTTTGTTTCCCATTTATAGTGCCAGGGTTGTATTAGCACACACACAGAACAGACAGCGGATGGCAGGCCGTGAACAGATATCCACTGAATTTGACATTCTGTGAATATCAGCAATCTTTCCCCACAATGATTCACCCCACCTTTAACAGTTAGACTCTGCTCTTTAAAATCAAACCTGAGTCACATAATGAGACAGCTTTAACAACCTCAGAACCTCCTGTGCGCTGGTGCCCCACCGCATGCGGCTGCTGCTCTGTTTATCGCCCCTCAGACTCCCTGAGTCCACCACAATGCCTGCATAAGCCTGATCATCTGCCACAATACTGGCTGAAAATGAAAAGGCCAATATTATCTGGGTGTCCAGACCCATAAAAAGACTGTATGTTGCATACTTACACAGGTCACAGGTGAACAGACAAGGTATTTATCTTGGTTTTCTGCTGTCAGCTGTGCCATTTGCATGGATCCATGAATAAACAGTTTTCAAGTCCCACCATCTGAACTCTGATCTTGCCTCTTCAGGAAATTATCATTGTTTTCCAGCAATTTGTGTACAGCATTTGCTTTGCTTAGTATTGTTATTTTACTGGAAAACAAAATTAAGGTTACAGTTATGAGCTGGACTCCAGCAGCTTTTTAATGTCACTCTTCTTCACTGTTCTCCCTCCGGAGCCTGCTGTAGAGAAGCATCCCCCAGCGCAGCGCTGCCACAGTCCTCTTTGTAAGCTCATTTACAAGTGATGTACTTGCACCAGCTCAGTTTTTGAATATGAATACAGGCACTGTAGTACATTAGGTCACGATCAGTATCAGACTAATATGAAACCATGAATGAAGAGCAAATAGCCATGACTCACTTCCTGTGGACTGCTGCGCACCACAAAAGACTGGCTGATGTCCACTGAATTGGAGCGGCAGCTTCAGTTTCACATCATGCCACTTCACTGAGCCCACACCACGAATCCTGCTGCATCCAATTTCATTTTTGTTTGCTACAGGAACCCCATTAATTGTATCTATCGTTTTCACTTTGATGCTTTTCATAACTTGCTAATCATAACTTGGATTTTATTTTAACATTTAACAGAAGTTCTGTTTGTTATTCTGGCCAACTTGACATTTCTGCTTCCATCAATCATAGGTGTGAATTCTGAGGATACAAGGAGACTTTTTATCTTTTCTCAGAAGTGCAACAGCACGGAACGGCTGATTGAATTTTCTATGTATGCCTTTAAAGACTTTTTAACAACAGGCTGCTATAATTACTGTTTTGATTGTTTTTTTTCCCCTGTGATTGATAATCAGATGAAGGTTTCAGTGAAAGGCTTACTGAATGTAGCAATGGCGGTTACTCTTTTCACTCTAATACCTGCAGCCATGTTTCAAGAATACTTTATTATAATAATATATTATATATATAATAATTTATTTCATTTCCAGATTTCTTGAAACCAGAGGAAAAACAGAGCTGTGTCCTGCCTCATTTGATCCAGAGATTCTCCCCTGAAAATCTGAAACCTATGTGTCATGTCACTGGTTCTCAGACTTATTTTGTAATCCTCATTAATGCTCTTGATTTAATAGTCAGATAGTGATTTTTGGTTTACATTTTTCTGAATATGCACATGCACAATGACCATGACACCATGGCCCAATAATATTCATTTATTCTTCTCAGTACAGACTTATTTTTGGTTCTTGCTTACTTTATCAATAAAAAGGCACACACAATATTATACAGTTTTAGAAAAAGGTAAGACGTAGTGGCTTTAGACACGTGTACATTCAACCCCAATCCTAAAAAGTTGGGTGTAGAACACAAATAAAACAGAATGAGATAACTTGTTAATCCTTTTTGACATAAACTCCACTGAAAACAGTACAAAGACAATATATTTAATGTTTTACCTCATTAACCTCAATGATTTTTGTTGGGACAGGAGCAACTAAAGAGTGGGAAAGATGTGGAATGCTCCAAAAACACCTGTTTGGAACTTTCCACAGGTAAACAGGTTCATTGGTAACAGGCGAGAGTATCATGGTTGGGTATGAAAGGGGCATGCTGGAAAGGCTCAGTGGTTCACAAGCGAGGATGGAGCGAGGTTCACCACTTTGTTAACACACGATTGATAAAGGAGATTGCTACATGAATACTTTGTAAAATCATTATCAGTAAACACAGTTTGTCTGCAAATGATTGCGTTCTGTTTTTATTTACGTCCCAACATTTTGGGAATCGGGCTTATACATGAGCTGCCAAAAAACATGAATAGCCTGGTATTGTCAAATGCACATTTTCAAACACTTAGCAATGACCCTTGAAAGTCCCTTGAATTTCATGAGGTGTTTTTTGGCAATTAAAGGGTGCTCCATAGTATTAGAGGGTGTCATCCTGTCTTCAGCATTAAACTTCAGCATGTTTTCCAGTGGGTCAAAGAAGCAGGCTCTCAGTGGTACTTGTGGAAGTGGCATTTGGAAACAAAGCAAACAGCACTTCAGTCAACCCCACTTCAAATAAACACTATTACTGAGTGTGGTTGCTTCAGTTGTCAGTAGTCACCAGGAAACCAACCACATACTGCTATCCCATTGCAAAACACACTAGCCAACTGACCAACCATATGACTCAAATATTTTGACTTTTAGCTCTTAACATTTTATTGACTGAAGCAATCACACCTTTACTTATAGTTTTAATCTGTTCCTGAACAAAAGATTAATTCAAGGTCATCAAGTATGAAATAAACACACATGGGCTGGTGACAAATCCAGTGATTACTTATTTTGGATTATAATAATAAGTACATAAAACATCTGTAGGATGCAGAAAATGCCAACAGGAGCTGTTAGTCAGTGCGTTAATGTGAGATTTTGAAAAAACTAATATTATCCTCTAAGGGAAGGTGAGAGGTCAAAGTCTGAACTGATTCGATTAGATGTATTAACCAACACTGCCGCTGTGTGGTGGAACAGAGTACTGCCGTTACCGCAGACGTAGGAACCATTGTACCACTCGTGTTTCCTGTCGGGATGTGCTATCTGACGGTAAAACCCTGAAATCAAAAGCTCAGCCTCTCTTCTTTTTAGCGACTGATCTACTGTAATTTGGACGCTAAATTACTTTTAAAAAGTCAATTCAACGTATAGTTTAGTTTGTAGTGACTGTCGGATTTTCTAATGTTTGTACTAAACATGTCTGCTGCCTTTTTCGCGCCATTTGACCTTATTTCATTTTAACTTTTTCACGTACGCCACAGTCTGGTAATACTGACGAGTGACACCTCTTTTAAACGTCCTTCTCTAGCGGGTAAGTTAATATCATAACGGTATAATATTCCAATTTAGCTAGTGAAGCGTAGTTAATCACTGGCTTATAAACCATAACTGGCCAAACACTATTATTGTTGAACAGTTTAAGCCCGAACAAGCAGATGCTACGTTATGCTGCGCGGCGCCACCTTGACTTTACGCTGGCCGCGTTAACATGCAGTGTTTTTTTCTCCTCGGAGGTAAAAGACTATGAGTAAAGAGTCCAGAATGAGGGCAACGATAAACCAGAAGCTGACAGAGATGGGGGAACGAGAGAGGTGAGACAAAACACTGCAGCTTGCTTTAATAGTGACGTTACTCAAAGTTACTGAACAACGTTTGCAGTTCAGCTTGTTATTGTGCTCTGTTATCCCACGTACATCCTGTGTCAGTCTGGATTGATGTCGACAGTATTTGCACTTGACAGTAAAGACAAGTTGTTATATCAAAATACGTTTCGGGAAACTTATTATTGAGTGTCTGTCTTAATATAAGTTTTGCATGCAGAAACACTGCATGTATAGTAGTGTTAGAGTTACTAACAATTACTTTAATCCCTACTCTTATTATTGTTTAGGAAAAAGCTGAGGAACCAACTTGGCATATTGCATGAATATAGAATAAAGTTATATACAGCTGTTCCAAACTACAAGGACATTATCAGCATGTACAGCATTGGCTTGATATTCTCAACATGTCAGTGAAGACCAGAGGTTTCCAGATGTTTCAGGGCAAAAACACAGGCGAGGAACCATCGTGTCATATGAACACTGAAGTTAAGTGGCTCCTCCAAGCTACGAGAAAGGCTGCTGCTCCATCATGTGTTTGTTTTTCTGGCATGCAAAGAAGCATCACTGCATAATCTGAATGTGCGTAGTAATGCTGTCAGCACAGAACTTAATCAAGTTGTCAGCTGTTGTTGGTAACTTAATCAGCATAAGAGTGAAATGCTGTACTGTATCATGTGTTTGCCTCTTTTTGACAGACTGAAGGAGTTACTCAGGGCAAAGCTCACAGAGTGTGGATGGAAGGACCAGATGAAAGCTCATTGTAAAGGTACAAATTACAGCCTCTGATTTGCTGCTATTGGCTGACTGCCAAAGAATTGAAGTGAATACCATCATGTGCTTACTCAGTATGTTCACCTTAAAGGCCAGTGTATTGTACTGTGAGGCTATTGTTTTGTTTACATTTGGACCACAAATTTTTTACTTAAGTATTGCCTTCTATGCATAATTGACCCCCAACCAAACAACACGCCTGTTTAACAGCAGTAGGAAAAGTCGAGGTGTTACTAATAACATTAATGATGGCTTTGTTCTATACAAGTAACCCAGTGAGTCGTGACAGTGAGCCAGCATGAAAGACATCAGGAGCCTGAAACTGAAGCAGTTAAATGGAATTCAGCCAGTATTAATTTTGTAATTTGCACGTGTGCTTCTCTTACAGTAACATGTCAAGATGTCCTCTGTGAGAAAAGCCTATTGTGCAGTGTGTCCAAGATGTAAATTGAAGTTTAATCAAGAGCATAACTGTTGTACATTTCCTCACTTTTTTTCTGCCATTGAAGCACGAATCAGCTCCACACCTGAAGTGAGCAAAACACAACTTCTTTATTGGAATAAAACCTCTAGAGCTTTAAGAACAGAGACAGTTTAGGACATAATAAAGAGCATAACCATTTGACTTGAAACTGTGTAGGGGTTTTGTTGCCGCACTCTCGTTATGCTTGTTTTCTTCTTTTTTTGTAGAAGTAATTAAAGAAAAAGGCTTGGAGCATGTCACTGTGGAGGACCTGGTGGTAGAGATCACTCCCAAAGGAAGAGGTATCTTAACTATTTGGTGGTGAAAACACATGCAGTAGAAAACTGATGAGACTCTTCTACCCACACTGATTTCTAAAAATCCACCCTAAAAGACAACATTGTTAAATACATGTTGGTGATGTATTTGAATTGCATTTTGCTTAGTGTGTGGTTGAGTTAAAAACACAACATCTAGGCTTTTTCACAGCTTTAAAGTTACTGTTTTGCATCCATCAGAGGAGACACACAGCTGCTGGTTACTTCACCAGCGGCAGCCTCAGTAGGAGGTGGTGCAGTCACGAGATGTTATGTTGGCAGTAGTGGATGTGGGTGTCAGCATGTGCACAGACATTTTGCAGCACCACATGCATTAGACAGCATCTGTTTGGATGCACAAGTCATAGTCATGTATATGCATATATGTTTGTCTCTTTCAGCCTTGGTGCCCGACAGTGTCAAGAAAGAGCTTCTCCACAGAATAAGAGCCTTTTTAGCTCAACATGCCACCTAATTTTAACATGTCCTCAGACCATTTGCCTATACTCTCATGATACAGAATATTTTAATGAATTTTAAAGATGTTATTTTCATTATCTTGAATTTTCAGTTACATACTGACACACATTCAACTATTTGGTTGTGTGTTTTTACTAATTTCGTTTCTACAGTTATCACTTGTTTGTAAATGCATTTAACTTGCACATTTAGTTGTCCTCTGTGTATGAGGTATGTTGTTTAAATAAAGTGTTTGATTTATTGGACTTGCGTGGACAACAATCATTTTCATGTACATTATCACAATAATATATTTGAATAGAAGTTTTCACTGCCCTGGCTTCATTCTCCTCATTAAAACATTTGGAGCAGTACTTTTTAATCTGTCATATTATTGATTTTTTTTTTTTTTTTAAGGCAGTTTTAGATGGATACACAGTTGGGACATGTTGTCAGAGGGCCCATGTCCTTTTCCACTGCAGTTCACATCTAATCCCACATTATCCAGCATGCAGCTCTTCACCTGGTCCTTCAAAGACAGGACCACAACAAAAAATGTGACACATGAACTGAAAGAGGAAAAAACTGTATTTACCGGAGTAACATGAGTCACACGCAGCTGGTGCTGTGAATTAACATTGTCCTCTGATTAAATGGACTAATATCTGAAGAACTGTGATCCTGTAATGACAAGCCTGGTGCTGCTTTTACATTCCAGAACAATGTTCCCAACTGAAGGGGGTCGTAAGAAAGAACATGAAAAGATAAACAGGCTGACCCAGTTTACAAGGAGAGGTGGATTCACCGGGGGACAAATGGCCTTCACTGAAACCGGTTGTCAGATTGTTTCAAAGTCCTGGTGATGTGTATGAAATGAACAAGTGCACACAAGTGAGAGAGTGACTAGGCTGAAGTACTCACACAGCTAGAAGAAGTTAGGCCATGAGCTCTGCACAATATCCTGATTGGCTTAATATGTTTTGATTTTGTCGTGCAAATTCATAACCTCCCCATCAACTCAACAAAACCAGGACTATTACAGGAATGACTGGTCCTGAAGCAGCTTTTGTTTCTCTCTTTTCTGTCCACATGCTGAACCACATCATTTTGTTTTGTTGAAAGGTCTCTATAGTTACACACACACACAATGCCTAATTGGTTATGGATTACATTTGGAGAGGCCGTGAACTCAAAACAGCGCACCGCTCGGCACGAGTAGCACATTAGTGGGTAGTGAGTGAGTCTGAAGCTGGTCACCCACATGAGAAAGAGAGTGTGTTTTCTTAGCCGAAAGACCTGCTGTGACATCAGCCCAGGTGACAACATGCTGATATACAGTGCTGTTGTGGAGGCCAAATGTAACGCACCCCTCCAGTCCAGTGCACACGCTCCTTTAATGGCCTACATCAATCCCCATGTTATCAGCAGATCTCGCTGGGCCCCTGCATATAAAGTGGGCTGTGCACACTGCAGCGCACCACAGACCGGCGCTGTATAGAATTACCAGTGATGCAATTTATTATCATACAGATTTTTATTTACTTTCTCACTCTCCGTTCTCAGCTTTTCTCCATCACTCAGGACCTGCACAGCTCTGCCGAGGAGCTGTACAGTAACCAGATGACTGCACATCATAAAAAAAAACCTAGAAAAGTGGACTTGTCCAAATGAAAGGAAAACATGATTTGAAAAATCCCATTCTCCTGTTCACCAGCTCAGGGTTGCACATCTTGGATGTGGCAGGCAGGAGATTCAAATGAACCTAAAAGACCTGTTTTGGTGATCATAGCAGCTGCTGATAGCAAGGAAGCATACACTTTGTAGCATCCTGTGAGGCAGCCTCTGAATGAACCACCGTAAGTCAAGCAACAACAAAGGGCGAGAGCACCCTTATTCCACTAATGTCAACATCAAGCTGCGCCTGAGCAGCACTTAATGACATGTAAAAGGAAAAGACAAATATGTGATGTGTGTCTCCGTGGGCTTTTTGTGTGCATGTAGGTAAGTGTGCGCAGATATGTTCACCACCCCTGGAATCAGATCATTTCAGCATGATAGCAGCTGTGTCAATAGGCACCGCAGCCAAAAGTGTGGTCCTGTGTGCTGAGTCCCATAGGTGCTCTGCGGTACTCTCTCTAGTGAAATTGGCAACATCCAAAGACCATAAACACCTCAATTACTGTACAAACAAGTGAAGAAAAGGCAGCGCAGGGTGGAAACAGATGGCAGGGACTTCAGTTCATATTATAAACAAATGTTGGGAAATTATGTTATAGCACGTTGCCTTGTAAAGGATAACAGTGCACCTGCTTCAGGGGGTAATGGTTTAAGACGTGTCCGTGAAATACTGTATCTCATGCCCTGGTCATGTAACACTGATAGATAAATCTCTTCATGTTTACAGCTGTATATCTGACATTCTAATTTATAGGACATTGCTATGGGATTTAGTGTCTCATATAAATTTTCCTATCTTTTTTCATAATGGAAAGGGCAAAGACATTGCATAAGCAGACAAAAGGTCAAAGAGGGTGTTTCAAAGCAAAAAAAGGGGGCCATGTGCTCCTACAAATTCCCAAGACCCGGTGTGCTGGCCCTCTTTACTGTCAACATGTGTGAATGCCATGCTCGATAAATTTCTCTTTGAATTCCCTCACTAGAATTTATGAGACGTGCAACATGGGGTTGCAACTCTTTTGAAGCCTACACACTTGCAGCACTCAATGCCGTTTACATTCTCATTTTAACAGGGGAGAAAAAAAGCAGAAATAGGCAGAAGTTGGCGTGTAGCATCCTGCAGTGTAAAGAGTTTTAAATGTATTTACACTCTGTTGTGTCTCCTGGGAACTGTTTTCTACACACTAATGAGGCTGAGGAGCAAGTTTCATTCTGTTATTCCTGGCATTGATGCACCAGTCACAGGCATACCACTCACACTCTTTTTTTTCCCTCCCTTTCCCTCTCAGTAGCCCAGTGCAAATAATAAATAAGAGGAAATACATCATCCCTTTTTCAATCCCAGAGCCAAGAGCCGGTCTGCCAAAGGTAACACAAAGCAATCTTAGGTAATGATCGGCAAATGTGTATAAAGTTTCATAGAGCATGACTTCACATAATTCTTGTTTAGATCATGTTGGCTGGCTCAATGTCAGCTGTGATGCTGCTGCAGTAGAAACCATGCATTCACACACACACACACACACACACACACACACACACACACACACACACACACACACACACACACACATAGAGTATTCTCTCTTGAAGCCTGTTTGTGTCACGCCTAAAAGCAGCACTTCTGTTTTATAAGTGCTTGTAATTGATTTGATACAGTGTAACATTGTGGCAAGGATTAGCTACCAGTCATAAATTGTGGAATTTTAACAGAGGCTTTATTACATTACACACTCTCACAACCATTCACTCTGCAAAACTGTGTCAGATTTTCCGTTCATTTACACTCATCGGTGGCACGGACATGAAACATTTCATCATGGCTCAATTGATGAAAATGATTTGTTGAATGTCAAAAAAAAAAAAAAAAAAGCTTCATTGAGCCGTTTTAGTGCTCTACCTACAGCACAGCCAGTGTGCAGATGGAGAGCCGGGGGGTCTCGATGCAACAACACGGAGGAAAGAAGCGAAACACAATCCAGACATTGTTTACCCTGTTTCTGATGTAAAGGCCACTTACTGTCGTGTCCAATGCCTAACCCTTAATTTGCTGCCCCAGCCTTTGAAGTTTGTGCATATTTCTGTTTCCTGACACTACCCCCCTCCACCCAACACTCCCCCCCCCCCCCCCCCTCTCTCTCTCTCTCCTTCTCTCTCTCTTTCCTGCAAGCCCCAGTGGTTGATATTGCAACTGGATAGGCCATGTTTCCATGTAGGGGGCTCTTTTTAGGCCTGCTCTGATGATAGAAAACACAAGTGGGGAAGGGGAAAAGGAGTGCTGGGCGCTCAGATCCACAGAGAGGCCCTGGCCCCAGTCCCAGCCCAGACAACGCTGCAGGGGATTAGAGCACACCCTGGCAGCAGAATGGTTTCACTTAAGAATTTCAGTAATCACTTTTAGGAGTGTAATATATAGCTGACCTTCGGCAGCGCCACACGACCCCCCGCTCCCCCAGCCATTTGATCAAAGGAAGCGGCAGTGGCTGTGCAAACAGGCGCTATCAGTGGACTCCAATGGATTTACTGCCTGCTTCTTCTCTCTTGTCTCCCCTGAGTCGTGTGCTGATACACACAGAAATCCAGTTTCATCTTACAGAACCTATTTTTCTCCCAGTACTAATTTACGGGCCAGATCATGAACTTAAAGGAGGAGGGAGGGAGGGAGGAGGGAGAGGCTCGGGGGGCCTCAGGGAAGGGGAGAGAGTGGAGGTGGGAGCAGCTCGGGGGCCCTTATGCACTGCCCGCTGACTGGGCTGAGCAGAGTGGCTCTCATCATCATGGGAAAAGCCCAGTAGGTGCTCTCCTCTCAGCTGGAGCAGCCAAACACCGTGGCCTGTGCTCCGCAACAATAACAGCAACCAGAAAAGGACAGAGGGCTGGCCCAGTAGGGTTTATATAGTGCCTTAAATCACAGGAGGCTCTGACAAAGAAGTCGGGAGAGAGGATGTGGGTATCATAGCAACTATTAATAACCCAATACACTCTGGTGTGAACACAGTCAAGGTATAAGTCTGTCTTTAATGTTTGCTCAGTTTTAACTGAGTTTTAACTTGTTCACTCTTAATATTCCAGCTCATAAGTATGACATTTTTACTGACTATTTATTGCTTTAAGTAACATAACATAGCATTTCCATCAATTATAATCAGCCAATTACTGTAAACATTCCTCAATGAGAAGCAGGCTATCAGAAAACAATGTTCACATGTTGACCTTTATGCTTTTATAGGGAAATGTCTTTCAGCTGGTTAAATCCCCGCTAATTTGTAATTTGTGACTCACATGTTCTGGTCGAATTTCATGCTCTTGTTAAAATGTTTCTTGCAGTACCCGTTGTGCTCATGGAAAAATGGTTGTTTATTTTGTCTGTCTGCTTTCAAATGAACAACAACAACAACCAAAAAAAGATTTATTTGTTGTGTTTCTATTTCAGCATGAATGGCAGTAAAAGCTGCACGAAGCTGTGGCTTGCAAAGCAGGAAGTTCCACTTGTGACCAGTTGAGGGCGTCACAGAACAGATGACTGAGGAGAAGCTACACACTGAGTATGAAGGGATACACTGTCATTCAAGCTGCTGAGTACTTACACCTCATTTAACAAATTTCCCACATACAACTGGAAATACTTGTGAGAAATATGTTGCTTCAAGCTTATTTTCTATGTCATTTGAATAATCCAAACTCAAGAGATATGATCATTTCTGTCCATGGACATATAGATATGATTTCAATTTTCATGACAGTTTCAGGTGCATAAAAAATATTTCATTAATGAGAATTTGAATCCAAATGATAGTGTAGACCTGCGTTCCTTAACTGACATGTCAGGGAGTGTTTATGTGACTCAGTTGATGACAATGTGCGCTGTGTCATTAAATGGCCGCAGGAAGTCCACTGCTTTTATGAGCTTCTTTGGAGGGGGGGGGGGGGGGGGATGAATGCTTCCTGGTTTCCTGATTCAAGCACGTGAGACGTGAGGGCAACTCACCGCATTTGTCTGTTCCAGAAACAACCACCATGCCAGGGCCCTAAAACACAGACTTTACCTGGCCTTTCATCTCCAAGGGTCACTGCAGGTCAGTCTGTCACCAAAGACTACAAAGTATATGAAGAAAATGGGCATTCAGCTCCTTCAGGTACAAATCTACACTCTTCTGAATCCAGTATTGTTGTTATGCAACAACTGTATTTAAAAAGAACTGATGAGGAGGAAGTGGAGGTGCAGAGTGTTCTTCCTGAAATATTCTTGCATGTCCCGCATCAGCTGATAAGGTTGCTTGTTTGGAGGGCAAACAGGAGTTTAAGTACCGGCTATAAATGCTCTGAGGCCCTTGGACGTGTAAGTATTTTATGGTGTGATACTGCTATGGATAGACTGATAAGTCAGATACCTGAGTGCTTGCCATGTCATTACTGTAATACAGCTGGTTATTTTGATCCTAATTGGCCTTGAGTCAGTTACAGTAAGAAATAATAACCTCTCACTTTGCTGGAAAGAACTCTGCTCAGACTGTGATAATGCAATTGCCTTATTAGTTCTGAGCTGACAGCCAACAACATAAACTTGTGTTCAACAGTTGCTTTGGGGAAAACAGGGAGAACTCTGTTGACCCTCATGATTATTACTAATTTTACAGAAGAGTGTGCAGCTTTCTGGGGGGGTGGGGGGGGGAGCTATCAGGCTTAAAGATGATTAACAACGTGCCTATTCTCATTAACATCAAGTTATTAGAACCATTCCATTTGGCTCTGTGCTTTATAATCGTTATCGTCCAGCACCATCTCTTTCACACACACACATCCTGTGCTGGCCCTCTGATCATACAATAGATACATGCCGGCGAGCAGGTGGGGCTGTGTGTGTGTGTGTGTGTGTGTGTGTGTGTGTGTGTGTGTATGGCATTGGTACTGTGAATCAGCTGAGGCTCATGTGGCCGGGGTTGCTCTGTGCGACCCAGTGGGGCTCAGCCACCAGCTGCCTAGCACCCACTACACATTCCTGCTTTATTCCCAAGCTTGCCTCCCTCAGCTTCACCAGTTAGGACAAAATGTATACCAGCTGCACCATCATTAAGTAAATGGGATCCTTGCACAGTATTTTTAAGGCACGGGATTGAAAAGTTAGCTAAATCAGTTTTGTCAAAGGCATGTGTATGTGACACATGAATGTGCACACAGACAGGAACCCAGACATGCACACACACAGTGGGCTGCATTGATAAAGAATGTACTGTAAGCTGCTGCAGAGATGTAAAACACTTATTTTCAAGCCACAGGGCTATAAGGTGAGCAATGTTAGTCTGTCTGTTGGTTGGTCTGCCCAGACTTCAATATCTCAAGAGCTATTTAATGGATTACCATGAAATTCCGTACAGATGTTCATGGTTCTCAGAGGATGGATCCTACTGACTTTGAGGATTCGCTGACTTTTCCTCCAACACCACCACAGGGTTGATATTTATGGTTTTTACAGCAACATCTTTACAACTATTTAACTGACTGGAATTCAGACATCCGGGATGAATTAGAATAACTTTTAGTGATCCTTAACAGTGTTTTAGCTCATGACCAAATACTTACAAAACTAATGTTTGCATAATACAGTACAACCTGAAGTGGTAAAACTCCAGCAAACACTTCTTTTTGAGATGAATGCATTTCACCTCATCAGGCTCTTACAATTAAGATGTTTGTTTTACCACTAGAATTGCTGGAGTTTTGACCTCTTCAGACTACCTTGGAAGTAGGTGAAGTGGTGCCAGAAATCCCTGCTCTGCTTCTTATACAGCCTCACAGAGACAGATGGTGTTTCTACATAATTTGTTGTTTCTCTCCTGCCTACAAAGCTACATGTCAAATTTCTGCTAATAAAGCCCGTTGAGCTGCATTATAGGTCCACAAGGTACTGCATAAATCAAATTTATTACTTTTTATTGTTGTCACAACCACATGTCCTCACCCTAAAGGCTTAACCTCTAGAGTCACAGACACACACACACACACACACACACACACACACACACACACACACACACACACACACACACACACACACACACACACACACACACACACACTATTTGCATCCTAAGACACTGCACACCAAAGTGTCCACATCCACTACAAACCATCATGCAACACGCAGCCAGACATACACACCCTTCCCTCCAGACCGCCGTCACAGCACTCCAAGCACAGCTGTCAAAACTCAGGGACTTCCAACACAACAATAGTTAGATGGCTTGGGAGGGCCAGAGAAAGACAGAGAGAGAAGACATGTAGTGGATGCTGATGTGACACTTCTGGACAACTCATATGGTCCAGATTGGATCTACATTCTCTGCATCGTTTCTTTCTTCCCCCCCTTCACTCCTTTCTGTCACTCATGTTATTCGCCTCGAGAAGCTTGCTCTTTCCTCCCCTCATTCCACCTCTACGTCTCTTTTGCTCCAGGCACAGTCCTCTGTTGTCTTACATCAGCTCTCATAACAGCTCCGGGAAGACCTCCCTCAACCTCACGCCTCGCATGTGAGTCCACACGTCCAAGAGCAGTAATAACACTGAAATCCTCCAAATCAGGTCATGTCAAATTAAGGGAGGTATTTCAGGAGCCCACCCAAGTCTCCGAAGGGGTCAACCGAAAGCTTGCTCGAGGCCAGATTTGCATGTCAAAATACACTTGATGATTCAGACTTCATCACAAAGCGGGACTGAATCTCATAGTTTCAGAGTCTCTAAGATGCTGCAGATTTGGCCTGTGAAGTCAGGTGTGGACACGGGTGAGAAATCCTGTTGGCATGTAGAGACTGGCAAACCTTCTGCTTAATTGCAGCAAGCAAGTGTTCCTCGGCTGAACTAGCTACAATAATATTTTTCCACCGTTTTCATCCCAGGTCCCTAGTAAGAAGAGGAAATTTAGTCTTGAGAAGTTTGCATTTATTTTTTCAACTGCCGACCCCACTTGTGGCCACCAAAAACCTGTGTCTCCTGGTGTTGATATAAATGCAATGGCATCGAGTGATTTAATAACTTTGCACACCTGAAGCTGTAATGCATACAAGCTGCATGATCGTCACCTCAACAGGCCTCTAGTGCACCTTTTAGGTGTTTTATTACTGGAAATATTGCCTCTAGGCATCTCGTCTTGGGCTAAAGAGATCACTTTTATCTCAGCTTCATCTCTGATAACACAGAGATGTGTTGAACACTGATAAGGTTTGGACCTTGCTTGGACTTACAAACAATCATTTGGCAACTCAACAAGCATTCCAGGGAAGTTCACTCTCCCCAGTGATTTATTGCCAGGATGTGGCTGTATAGCGAGAGTGTGTAGGCTCCAGGTTGAAGTAGCTGGTGGCACTGCAGGTCAGCAAGATAGCTGAGCCACGCAGCAGTCTGGGATTCATTCAGCAAAGCTCTCAAGGGAACTGTTGACTGGAAAGAGGCGGTAAATCTCCATTTTGAGGACTTTATTTTTGCTGAGGTTGTGTGAAATGTGAGCTAATCTGACTTCACAGAGTTGGTCATTGTAGAGTCTATTGTGTGAGGCTTTGATATTGAGAGGAGGGTGGATGGCTGCAATTATTATCTAACATCTTTATTTTTCTTATTGTTAACAAATCCGATGAATGAATTCATCCTGCTAACAAGATTTGTCTTTTCATCAAAGCCTGATATGTTATTCGTCTGTGCCAGAGAGCTCTGTTGTTGTTCAAAAACCATTGAAAATACATAATTGAGCCACACCGCTGAACTCGGTGACGCGTTCCTTTATTATGATGAACATGGTACTAAAATTTATATTGAGCTAATCCCATATAGATATACAGCTGCTGTACATATAGTGCACCAAATGTGTATTAATGCTCAGATGAAAATAGTCTCAACAAATGTGCTATTTCCTCCGGTTTGCTTTTAAAACTGAAACTCTATTGTTTTGAAAATATATTTTCAAAGATGTACATCATCATTCCATTATGAGATGCTGTACATTAAACCTTTAAACCGGCGTTAACTGATTTTTTATTTTAGTTTATTTATTTTTTGGCCACTTGGGGGCAGCATAACAGCAATAGATACAACAATGACATACTGTTACCTAACATGTTAGCAAAAAACTGCTTACTTTCAGACACTGAGTAAGATTTGTTGTCATTAGTTGTATTTCTGGCCACCTGAGGTAAGTCCAATACTTCCTGTTCTTTAAGCTCTGTTTTGTTCTTCGCCAGCTCCTGAGGCCGTTTAGCTGCTGTTTGGTGCTGGGCAGGTGTACAGTGGACTTATCAGAGCTTTTTCAGATAGAAACATGGTTAATGAGAGCAATGACAGTGAAAAAAATAATCAAAATGCGAGCTGTAAATCAAAACCAATTATCTGAAAGATGCTAAAACACCAAAGACCTGAGGGCAAGTTCAGAGTTGGGTATCTCTTTGGCATCTCCCTAGTGACAAATCAAAAATGAAATCAATGAAACAATGAAAATTCAAACTGTTCTGTCAGTACTTTGGAGAAATCTGGACTCAGTGACATTAGATCCTTCACCTGTTTCCTTTGGCATTCAGAATCACGCACTCTTTAGGCTGCTATGCATGAATAAGTTAAACTTTTTTATTTCTTTTCAGAACTACCACTTGCTGCCTCTGATACAGGAGACGAAAATGTGCTACAGCTAGGGCCACAACAATCTGTCTTTCCACATGTTCACCACAGTGAAATAAAACAAACACACATCCTAAACTCATCTGCATGCCCCATCTGAGCTGATGTATACAGGTCCTCAGCAGCTGAAATGAGATGCCAAGCACTTCTCAAGTGCAGGGAAATGGTGCGGTTTCACAATTCCTAGATTAAGACTGAAATCTGCAGTTCCCCCACACCACTTTAAGTGGCTGTGGTGCACACACAAACCCACTGAGACCATAGAAACATACACAGCGGTTTTGTGTTGGGCTCTGGCCAAGATAAATGACTGCTTCAGGTGAAAACAAACCGTGGCCCCAGCAGATTCTTTCTTTCTTTCTTTTTTTTCTGCAAGATTTGGGGCGACTTCTCCTTGTGTGTCAACTGTTCTTACATATATGCCTCGCTTTGGCTCTTCCACTCTCCAACACTCTTCATGCTTGTGACTTATTCAGAATGAGGAATTAAAGTTGAAATGGTGCTCTGTACACACAAGTGCCTCATGTGTTGAGGACTAAAGGTGGAACAGCAGCATTCAAATCCATCACACTGCACACATTTGTGACATCAAGTTTATCTTGAAGGGGAGAAGAAAGACATTTTCACATATTACAACACCAAACCCACACATATACACACAGTGAACGCCCTCAAGCTTATTCATTCACTCTATAGATGACCACAATAAAAGTCCTGGCTATACCCAGAGCTCTCAGTAAATCCTGTGAGGCATTTTTACTTCTGCTGTGTCACTGGGCCATTTACCTCTGCGCAGTTTCATAATCATATGTTTATGTTTATGAGCCTGCAATGCATATTATGGGCTATTATAACTGTGGTGAGCAAGATAAATGCCCATATACAGTAATTCCTTGGTATTTACTGTGCCAGAACAGCAGAACAAGAGAACTGGATGTTTGTAAGTGAAGGAAGTTTTACATGACAATATTAGTTAGATTAGATATCATAACTCAATTCAATTACACAGTTGAGCCTCTGCCAGTTTATTATTTTCAAGATTAACAATGTGAAAGCATTGTCTTTTTCTCAGCACCTTTGAGTGATCACCTGAGTCCCACCTGAGGGAAGTGGGAAGAGCCTGTAGAGGCCCTGAATGGCTTCAATTAAGAGAACAATTGCTTTAGTCACACAATTATGAGCTCAGGGTGACTAAATGCAAAAGGCCCTGAAGGAGTGCAGCTAAAGATCTCTGGCATCCCATTCAATGTGCTCCGCCCACCCCCCGCTGCTCATTACTGGGACCACCAACTGGCAGCAACATTACTGAAATGAGCAACAACAGCACAGCGCTGCAACAGTCATGAGTTATTCAGCTTTAACTGACAACTAAAGGAACTGAAGTGTTGCAAAAATGAGCAACAAAGGCTACTGGATGATGAGATCATGGTGCAAAAACAAATGACTCAGTTGGATTTAGTGTCATTATTAAACTGTTGTTAGGAGCTCCAAAATGAGGAATCAAAATTGAGTCACTGTCTCCGGTGATTTTAACTATATATTGCTTAATGGCGTAAGAACAAAATGTAGTTAAATGATTGGAAAAACAGCCGCTGTCAGTGTTATATTATTATATATTCCATTTTGATGATTTGATGATTAGCACTGATGCATGGCCATCTAAGCAGTACTTGTAGTTTGTCAAAGGTAGATCTGATTATAACTTCTTAATATAAATGTGGATAGTTTTATCAAACAGTGCATCATATTTCATAAACTGGACAGGCTTTGTATGTAAAGACATGATCTTCAGAGAACATTTGCCTCTGAAATGTGGTAGTAGAAGTATAAAGCGGCATAAGTACAAACACCTAAAAATAGTACTCATGTACAGTACTTGAGTAATGCACTACGTCTGATTGTTGTTGAGATATTCCTGTCTGCGAATTGTTACAGCATTGCTCATAGCAAGCATTATTGTCTTAATATACTGTACACCAAATGGTCCTCTCCAGCTGTACAATGCTGGTCTCAATCCAAGTCCAATACATGCTATAAATGTTCAATTTAGATCACATCTGGTTATTTATATGACCACCATCATTTGCGTGTTATTCTAATTATCCAGTGGGTAATTGGGTGGATCCATTGCTGCAACCGGGAACATTTAAGCATGCATTCTCATGTATGCTGCAGGATGAACCGTCCCTAGAATGATCAAGAAATGTCTGCACTGAGGCCATCGAGCGCTACACTGAGCTCATGGAAAAGCCCTAGATGAATGGTCTAATAATCTTTTAAGATATTGGTATGTATACAGTTTGTGGAGAGATTAGCTGTTGAATTAATCATTCGATGTACTCATGTTTGTGAAATCCCTTTCACATGCCAGAGGGTTCCATGACCGAGGCAACTCACTCTGACATTCCATGGGCCTCTCCTCCTCCTTCCCTCGCCTGTTTGCTGAGTGCAACGTTGAGCGCCATAGAAATACACAAATATAGATTTCATACTTCGCCCTCACAAGTCAACAGGTTCTAAATGGGTTGATAAAATCAGCAGGCATCTTGGGTACACTACTAAGAGCCACAAACTTCCACTCGGCTTAGGCTTTGCTTTGGCAACAGGATTTCTCCTTGGAGAGGAATGAATGTGCAAATGTGTTACAGGTGGGATTCATTAAACTGAGACCTGGCACATTGGTACTTGCTCTGCACAATTACTATGTTGCAAAACCAGGGGGCAGAGCAAAAGCTAACATACCGCTACACTACAGCTACACAGTAGATGAGCAAACACACCATGCATAAAGACTGGGAACAGAAAAAAAAATTATATACACAAACATATTGCACATATATAAGCACACTCATGCACATTCTGCATGCACAGCTGAGATTTAAAAGGCTGATTTCACTGCTCTCTGATGAGCTCTTCAAAACAAAACAACCTATAAATGGAGCAGTTTGTGCTCGTGTTATTTCACAGAGGATGAAGAAAGAAAAAGTTCAAATTTCACAAGATCTTTTCATCCCTATTCAGCCTCCATTGCTCTCACCTCTCAGATAAAGTTTTAAGCTGTCAATACTCCATATTTTAGGCATAAATAACAATCCTTTAACATGTTTTCCTTACTTACATATGACAGACTCTTCCAGGCCATTCCCACCATCGAGTCGGTGGTGTTAATTTCTATGAATAATGTATCTGGTGAAATCTTTCAGTTCACTGAGCTGTGGTCACATCACAGAGCATTCCTACAGATTATAACTTCCTCCACCCTCTTTCTTCATGTTGCACTGAGACCATTAAAGAACTAAAGGCATTTATTGTGCAGTAATACTGAATATGTAAGAGCTGTGTGGAAACTGAAGGTGTTCAACAGATCCTAATTATCACTGACTACTACAATGCGTGGAATTCGTTTGCAGTGTTGGAAGCAATAAAATCTTGGGTCATACTGCACTAATGGGAACTGGCTTGCATAGTTGTGTGCTTTTTGATTTGATCTGAGGCGTAATTGAAATTTTCTCTTGTAAATTCTTGGACTGGCAGCTGTTTTTTGTCTCCTCACACATACATTTGTGCCTTCTCTGAAAAGCATTGTATATGCAATCAACATCCTTAGGATGCACACTGGGCGACATGCATTAAAGTGAGACTATGTAACTTTTTTAGAGGAAATGACTCATTCCTGTTGAATTCGTGAGGGTTTAACCCATTGCTTATGGTAGCTATTGCCTGCTAATGTCAGCAAACCACAGGTAGATATTGCCCTATTGGGGTGCGTCTGATTGTGCTCCTGTCACATTATGTTGGAACATTAGCATTATCCCTTATTGTCTCTTGTAGCTACATTGGCGGCAACATTCACAGGCTCGCTTTCAATAATATGTGAAACAGGTCAATCATTTCACATAAAGCCAGTCTAAGTGACAATTACAGGATAAAAGAGTCATAAAGCCACCAAACTGACATAGTAATATCAGTTGTAAAGCAATCTGCAGCTAAGGGTAACTACCACCCGTCAACATTAGCCACAATAAGGTACTGGTCACACCACACCAAGGAAGGCTGTAGCAGCAGAGTGTATTTCTGTTCAAAGGTGCCTTTTACTTCTTATGGATTTCAACATTTACTTTTCAGGAGAGGGAATGTGTTATTTCTTCTTTCAAAAGTTACACAGTCTCACTTTAATCACATCACAATGTCTGACAGGGTAAGAGACATCCTTAATGGAAGGTTCATGAGGTATTTTAAGGGATTATAAGCATATGTTGAGTACACGATTACTGTAAAGTTAATTACATTATACGAAACATCATTTGCTCATGTTGTCCTGAGTTGATGTTTCTGTCATTTACTTCCAGTGCATCAAAAAGACTTCATTTGAAATATTACCACTATATGTAAACACCCAGAGACTCTCACACACACTTCAGTGCACACATATTTCACAGTTTTCCCATCGGACAGCTGTGCGTCAGTCACAACCATCCACCCTTCACACCTGGTGATCAGGGCAGGGTGCGTTCAAGTGACCCGCTTCCCAGAGTCCACAGCCAGATAATTATTTCCAGTTGCAATTAGAATAACCACAAGATTTTTTCTCTGTGAGCAAAAGGGGATCAGCAAATATCCTTTCCCCTCATTTTTTGCTTGTCTGACACGCTTGTGTAAATACCCTCCACCTGGTCATGGGAGTGTCTTTAGGGGAGCTATCAAAGCATTCATAAAAATCAAGATGTATGTGACATCCAGTGGATTTCCCCCGAGCTGCACACAGCAGGCCAACTCAGGAGGGCCAGAGCCGGGGTAAAGTTTCCACTCTTTTCCTCCCTGACTAGCGGCTGACGCCTGATTGACTGTGATGGGCTTTTTTACGCCCTACACGTGTTGTTCCGCTGCTCGTCTGTCTTCTCAGTGTGGTGTTTCTCTGGCCTCTGCTGCTACTAGACCTGTACTGTACCTCTAATGTGAGTTTGTCAATCTAAAACCTGACCTGAAAATATTCGCCTGGTCATGCACTTCACGCTCTGTTCTTAAATAACTCTCCCACCACAGCGCTCCCCTTCCTCCCATGTTTCGTTCACAGATTAAGGCCTGCGTTGGCGTTTGTGAAACCATAAGAAGAGGCAACTGGATATTAGGAACATGACTGTGAATGAATGCATCTGCATGTGTAGATCCCTCAGCAAGGCTGAGTGCCTTGGCTTGCGTGTAAAACATTTAAAAAGTTGGGACTGATGACACGCACACTCATATCTGGTGATCAGAAACTCTGGGAAGGCGGCCATGATGGAGGGCTGCCTGACTTCTGTGTGTTCGACCCTGTGAAGACTGATTGTTCTGTCTGAAAACAGTTAGAACAAACTGGGAACACTGACTGAAAAAGGAAACAGATTTGTGGGAGGGACGGTGCAAAGCAGCAACACGTATCTGTTTGTGAGGTTGAAAAGGGAACGCTGAAATGCCTCAGATTTGCTGTTGTGTTACTTAAATGCTTGAACAAATTGTCTTATGAGGAAATGTCTATTTTCATGAGCCATGCTTGTGTGTAGCTTTGTGTCATTCTGGTTAAATGCCCCATGTTGTAAAGGAAGTTGCAATATTTCCACCTCATCCAACATTCATGCTCATTACCTTTCATTCAACTTTGTATTGCAGAGACAGTCCCAGCCCTGTAGGGGGCAGTGTTTGTTTTACTCAACAGGGTCTGACTCTGGCCATAACTGGGCATATATAGTGCAGGTGAGAGCAAAGATTGCTGTGGCCAGCCTGCAGAGATGGCTACATACTTTCCATTCTTTAATGAAGCCCTTCAGTGACTCCTGCACTCCAGCACTTTAAACTCACACTCACACATATGCACACACACACACACTTTCCACTGGTGCACGGCCCCTGATAATAGACTCTACATGTGAAGCATTTTGAAATGCCAAACGGCTGCGAGGGTGTAGACGTTTGAAGGACACTAATGTAGGAGCTGAGGCCTAATATAAACAGCATTATTCACATGAAAGCTCAGCTGCGGCCATTAGGGCCTTTCGAAGAGGTGGCACTTCTCCGCCAGCACCCTAATGGCACTTCTCGTTTAAACCTGCCGATCTGTGTATTCACAGATTCCCTTGTAATCTGTCTTTCCTGTAACAAATAGCTGTAAAATGATTTGTCAATCTTTATTTTCCACGAGAATTTCACGATTTCCCATTTCTTTGGGATCTCATTGAACTGTAACACAAGTCTTCATCCAGACTTTCTAAGGCTGTTTTGTTCAAAGCGTGTGCTTTCTGCACGCTACAACTCATCTGTTATCCCATAATAACAATCGATATTCTGCTGAGAAGCAACTATAGCAGCTGTTCAAATACATTCTCTCTTCAATTGTGAAACCCAGAATTGCACTTTTTTTTTTTTTTTTTTTCATTTTGAGGCCTGTAACTTACAACCACCTGGAGAATATAGCTGGCTAGTAGATCAGCCTCTCACGAAATTATTAATCCGACAGAAACGTCGGCCCACCATCTAACTGGGAGAAGCTGTTGAACTCCAACATCTTGTGTGGCGAACGCACAAGACTTGACCACTGTCAGCAGCAGTATAGCATGGCTATCCCTCTAGCAGCTCATTGTAACATGAAGCAGAGCAAAACATCTTTGTAATCTTTGAGGAAGGTCCAATCGGAAGAAGCGGGGAGGAACATACAGTAAAGGGGAGGCAATGAGGATGAATAACACATTTCCTTTTTGGCTGCGGCAACAATGGCCCACTCAATAGAAAATTAAACAAATGAAGGCATTTTAAAAGTCAGGGACATTGAAGATTAATTAGATTCGAGTGGTTCTTGCCAGCCAGAAGAAGTAAGCCATCTTGCCTTTTGATGGTATGGTTTTGATCAAGGAGCGATGGGACAGCCAAGTTTGTTGTTTCTCCATTGTTTTTGGCTTCTACACTTCACATCCATCTTGTCAACACATTGACTAACTTCCCCTTTCACTGATAGTGACTCAGGAGTTTTACAGCACTGCAATTATTTTAAGACTTTAAGATGCTGAATGATGGATGATAAATGATGTTGTGCAGTTGCTTTTTTCAGTCTGTGATTCATTTTCATTTTTTTGGATAACACAGAAAAATTAAAGAAAATGGCAGAAAACTACAGGATGTGTCCGGCAGTGGTGATTAGTCATAACCACATCACAACCCTGCACAGGTGACAGTCCAAATGACCCTTTAGATGAACACACTCCTTCAGTTACAGCAACTTATAATGCAGCCAGTGTTGCTTTTAAGCAGCTGACATTTATATTAACAATATTCAAATCACATATATTTAAATTTCAGGAGTCTCCGTCACATGTTTTTGGATTGTGAAAGTCAATAAATGAGTATTATTTTCTTTTTTCTGTGTCAACTTGCAGTCAAAAGGAGCTTGAAAATAAATGAAACTCCCAGTAAGCATTTCTGAGTGAGTGACACAATTTTCTATGGGATTTAGATGAACCATTGAGTCGTTTTGGGTTAAATCCTGCAGTACCACTCTGTGACCCCTCCACTGGCCAGGCCCATCAAAGATTAAAGGTGAACACGGGGGCAAATCAGTTATCAAGTCAGAAACACTCATCGTCAACTTCCCACTGTGCCATTACTGCACAGCTGCACATACACACACATGGTTGACCCTCATCCTTCCTGCAATGGAGGTCATGACCCCATGTACCAGTACCAAGAAAGGAATGAGGGTGAGGATGCATGACCCTTGCTGATTTTCTTCAGTTCTGTGTGCATAAAAGTTTCTCTGAACAGAGATAATGCATCTGAGGATTCAGATGTACAGAGGAAAGACTTACATCAGGCCTTTGACTCTAATAAGAGAGGAGTCACGTACAGAATATAGTTGGGAAACCAAATAATGACAATATACACATGGAAGATCATCTTTTCTTGGATGACACAGCTTTCAGCTGACATACACATCAGTGAAGAACAACAACAAAATAACCTCCTTTATATCTGTGGATCATATTTGTTGAAAGATCATCTTTGGAAAGATGGGATTTAAGACAGTAGGTATATTTTGTTTGTTTAATTTGCAGAAAGTGTTGTAGTTTTTCAAGAGGGTTATGTGTGGGACTATTTCTTGGCTGGGTGCAGCGACCTGCTGGAGCTTCACTGGTTGCCTGGCAGCTTCACGGTGACGACAAAACTCCAGAAGTCATTGTTATTTGTAGGTGAATTGTGTTTGGACAGAGCCGGGCTAGCTGTTTCCCCATCTTTCCGGTCTTGGCTTCTTTTTCATATTGTAAAGGGGATATCAATCTTCTCTTCTAATTCTACTCACAAAAGCAAATAAAACAAATTTCCTAAATTTCCTTTACAAACAGGGTTTATAATGTCTTTAGCTAAAGGAGACAATATCTGAAAATACAGAAAAAGTCTTTTTTTCAAATAGATGAATAAATGTTCTGGTTTGGTTGTGGTTGGAAAGAACTCAAACACCCACTGAGGGGACCGAGGATTGATGTGTATAAGCTTAAGTTAGTAAGAAAGAGAAAGATAGAAAGATAGAAATAGAAAAGAAAGACTGTGTATGTATGACTGGCTGAGGGTAGATGCTGGTGATTGACTTTTAAAGCTGTTTAACTCTCACAAAAGGGACCAATTTACCTTTAGTTGCTGTCTTAAAATCTTGCTTTTGCACTTACAGTAGACAAATCTATGTTCAAGTAAAAGTACAAATACATAAATCCTTTCAAGTCATCCGTCTCAAGTCTTAAGTGTCAAGTCATGAATACCAAGTCAAAGTCAAGTCCAGCCTTTCGTCTGTATTAGTCAAGCAAGTCTCAAGTCAACTTGAGTCTGACTCGAGTCGTCATGTAACTCGAGTCCACCTCCTCTGCTGAGAGACAGTTCTTGTATTTGTTTTGTTCTTGTTGAAGTGCTAAGTCTGAAATTTCATTTACTTTACATTCCACCTGATGGAGTGTAAGTTACAGTTCTCCTGATGCTAGTTTTCACAGCAGTTGAATTGACAGATTGCTTTTCCATTTCACAGTTCATTTTAAATTGCCTGTGAAAGCATTTGGCACGCTAGCTGAATATTTGTTTCAAGTTTTCTGGTTTCCTGATAAGGCATCGTAAGTCATGTCGTTTTACAATATGAGAGTATTTGATTTTGCATATTGCTTAATGGGACTTCTTTTGCTGTAAGTGTTTCTTTATCCATTTTTAGACTCCGTTATAGAAGAAATTACCATGTGTGACAAGAGTGTTTAGAGTGTTGAATCATCTGAGCCTTAAGAGCGAAGAAGGAAAGAAGTGAAACATGCAACAGCACAAAAGTGACTGCAGAAGCATGGAGACCATGTGGAGATGTGTGTGTGGTGAACGGGTCAACTAGATATTTCAACAAGTTTCAGGACGCACTGACTAAAACTTTTAGCACTGCATTTCTGCCTGTTAACTGAGCCATTCCTACTGACAATGGGGAAAACACTATTCACTCTGCTTGGAAAATTAACACTTTTTCTGAATATTAAAGCTGCACTAATGACTATTTCAGATTTAAAATGCATCAAATGACTATGTGTAATGTGAAAGGGATCAATCTGAATGGTGAACCCAAACAGGATTTCCAGCCTGACCTTACAGTTCCTGGGCAGCTCTACTGTACTACTCTGAGTGTTTTAGTGTCTCTCAGCTCATTGTTTTGGATTTATGGCCTGCAACATAATGGCTATGGTTCACTCTCATTGCTATTGTTTCCAGCCACAGCAGGCAGCTGTTTTTAACTAGAGAATTCTGACAGTACTGTTCAGTGCCTACCCAGCACTGACAGACAAAGTCAGTGACTAACTGGTGAACATAACGGAGTAGCTTAAGAGCCATATATTTCTCAGGAGTTGCTCAAGACCAAAAAAGGGCTTTGATTATCTAATGGATGTGTGAACAGGTAACTGCTTTCTAGCATGTAAGTCGGTGTGGTGTTACAGCTGGTTCTGTTGACTCGAAATGGCCAAAAATGGCCTAACACTGCTGTAAATACATTTCTAGTTGATAAAGAGTGGTTGACAAAGATGTGATTTATCAATTCCACATCAAGATACGTTCAGACATACAGTAAGTGCTCTGCTACAACAGCAAAAAGGAGAGTTGAGTCTACAGGTTTTAGAGAGCAGACCTTTACACTTTGTTAGACATTATTTTAGAGTTTAGACGTCTCGTTTCAGTTTTTCCAGTTTCTAATTCCAAGTGGTGTCACCACCATAAGCATTTTTAACCACCTGAATGAAGTACAGCAATTACTATCTGCAAAGAAGTTTGGGAGTTCATCTTGTTCACTCCTGAAGTCATGAAGGGCTTAGTGGATCTTGCCAGTAAGTGGCTCCTCAACTGGAAAAACATTGGCTTATAGTTGTAAAGACCTAATGAAGCATTAGCTCACACTGCTTCTACCCCCATTGCACCCCCTCTAGCCTTTCCCCAATGGAGGGACTTTGAGTGAGAAAGAACACAGGAGTTAGACTGATAATCTGGGTGTCTAATCCGTTATCTTTCCTGCAACCTGTTGCTCCTCAGCAAATCAGTCCGGCCCCTACAGCTTCCTCTGGGCAGAGGTTTTGCATGCGTTCCGCTGACAGCTATCTCCCAGAGCAATTGTTGGTAAACACAACTGAACGGCTTACCCCAACAACAGGTTTCCTCTAACCCATAATACAGGCTGCAGAGGAGACCCCCTCTTACCCTTTTGACCCTTCCCTTAGCCCAAACCCCCTCTGCTCCTCCTCCTCCGTGGTGGTGGTGGCGGTCGATGAGCTGGTGAGATAAGCCTGGGTGGAATTCCCGTCTGGGTGTTCTTGGGAGTGACCTGGGTGGCAGAGGAGCATCAATGAAAATCACTCAGCACTCCACTCAATAAGGAACCAGTCTGAGCCATGGCTGCATTTCACATCACTCTTACTTCTGTTGCTATTCTGTCTGGCTCTTTTCCTTTTTGGTTGACACTTTTACAGTAGAAATGAGAACAGGTGAAAGAGAAAGCAATGCTGACTTAGTTGGGAGCCTGTGTGAACTTTTGTCAACCTCTAACCCAGGGTAAGACAGCCTTAAAAAGTCTTGTTGTGCATGAATCAAGGAATGAGCTTAGTGCTGGAAAAGAGCTTGAAAATGGCACCAAGAATGTGATCTAATGCAAATCGGATTTCTTAGAATTATGAAAAAGAATCATATTCAGGGCAGATTTACTGTATTGCCAGACAAAGTGCTTTTTTGTTACAAAAGACGGAAAACAGCAATGATCAGCAACCCAAATTTTATGAGTGCAGCCATTAATTCTTGTCAGAGTTTTGCAAGCATTACAGAATTCTTCAAGTCAACAAACCTCTCAGAGGAGATGTACAAGGAGTCGGCCATATTTAACCATGTGTCCAGCACTTCCTTAGAGACCATGGGTCCACGGTGGAGGGGCCAGTTGTCTGGGAAAGAATGCTAGGGGTCTAGAGTGGCCCGGGTTAGGCAACGGCCTGGCCATTGTGCCCCAGGAGAAGGTAATTAGGAAGTGAAACCTTGACCAGTTGACAGCAGGCTTTGTTCAGGGGCGAGTGGGCCAAGAGAAATGCTTTTGAAAGCTTTTTCATTTTCTTTGCTGAGGCGACCTCAGCCCTTCCTCCAGAAACACGCTGGGGGAGATCATATAAGATCCTGAAGAAAAATGTATGGGAAGGAGGTTAAGTGGTATTTATTGAAAGAGAAGAAATCTATAGGCAGTGCCTTGTTTGACAAGAGTACCAAACTAAATATACAGTGTACAGTATCTGTTTACTGAAAATGTCATTTCCAATCTTCATTGAACTTCAGTTCTAGTACAAGTATTTTTATCCTTATACACTGTACCACAAATATACTGTATGTATTAAGTTATACAAGTTCTGGTAATTATGCTAATAATACCCACATCCTGGGCAGAAATCAACAGTCTGTCCACTTCAGAGTCCAGTACAGCTGCCACTTCTTATGTGCTGCAGCTGCAGCCGGAGCTGCCAGCCAGCCCATAATCAACTCTACCGTCTACTTTTCCTGTACTGTACATACTCTGCAGTATTAAACTTGTGGATGAGCCAAAGGACCAGCATCACTGCAGTGAGGGCATCCAACACCAGGAGCCCACGCCTGTCCTGTCCCTGTCGACCCCGGCACTCTGCTCTCAACTCCTAATGTGGCAGGAAAAGTGTGAACATGGCTTTGGCAAACTGGAGTTCAGTTCACCATCATCACCATGGGACAGTAAGGGAAACTTGTGCACTCCTTGGACAGCTGGTCCAAGCAAGCTCCTGCAAAGGATTAATTCCCTCTGCTTCTGAATCCAGCCAGAGGTTTTAAAGTAATAATCCCTGACATATTTTAACCTTAAAAATGTGCTTTGCTATGTTGTGTATTATAGCTTCTCTGTTGACATTCACAACAGAGTATGTACTAAATAATCTAAGATTAAAGAGTCCACTACCTTTCTTGAGGAAGAGTACTAATGTTAGATGACTCCATGTTGTTATATGCTATTTGTCACACAATCTCTGAGAAACACAATGGCAACGACTTTCATAATAAAATTCAGTTCAATTCAATTTTATTTATATATCACCAAATCACAACAGAAGTTGTCTTAGGACACTTTCCATATAGGGCTGGTACAGATGTCTTTATCTACAGAGAGGGAGCCAACAATTCTCTCTTGAGCAAGCACTTGGTGATACTGCCAAGGAAAATTTCCTTAATAGGCAGAAACCTCAGGTAGAACCAGGTTCTGAGTGGGCAGCTATCTCCCTTGAAAAGATTACAATTACCAAATTTAACAGTAGCCTTACAAATTAAAAAGCCCCTGTGGAATTTTGTAGTAAACAAACAAAAGTTATGTTTACACACTCCTTGTCTTACCAGTGTGTATCCTTAAGATCTAACAAATGTGTTGAATGGATTTATTTCCTTGTAGCCTATTTTTTGTACATTTACATTATGTTTATATCCATGTTAACTTGCTAATGTAGCAGTCTTCTTCACTGCCTTTAGAGCTTTGTTACGCTTTTTTGCATACTACAGCTACCAAACAGCGATCTGCGGAGTAGCATGAAACTGGCAACAAAACTATGTATTGTGTCTCATGTGCTTGCGTGAATGTGTATTCATGAACAGTACAAGCAAAAACTGGGACACATTCAATTATTGTTCCATAGTGCTACTAGTGATCAAAAAATCCACAGGGCACCTTTAAAGCAGGGGCAGGGAACCTCAGGCCCGCAGGCTGTATTATATGGCCCGCTAGACAATTTGACCTTTTGAATTGAGGCAATTCAGAAATACAAAAAAGCAATTACTTTTTATCAGCGATAAAGAAAATAACATAAAACGGTTGACTTCCACATTCTTCTGAGGGTTCCTGAAAGCAACAGGCAAGGAGCAGTTGATGTGATACCAATGCATCAAGGTGCCTGTCAACAAAATGTAAGTACATGCCGAGTGTCACACTTTCCAAGAGAAATGGATAAATGATCATGTCTAAGTGTGTCCAAGTTAGTTCGTGGAGTGAAAAAGGCCAATGTTGAGGCGTCATTACAGGTCAAAAGATACTAAACTGGATGAGCTGCAAGGACAAATGCATTGGGACAATCAACTTTCACAGGCCATATTATGAGGCGGTGTGTGATGAACAAGCTAATAGCTAAGAAGCTCATTCAGAAGGAGAATTTGTGAAGGAGAGCCTTGCTGCTGCTGCTGTGGAGCGTTGGACAAAGTAAAACTGTTCCAGTTTGTCTGGAATAATTCACAGAGATTAAAGAAAACCTGACATGGATACTCAGTGATAGCAAGTGTCTTTGTGATCTGGCCTTAGCTCTCTGCTTTCAAATGTGAAATCATCCGGAGCCAAATTAAAGCTGTGACAAGTGCAACGGTAAAGAGGAAACACTGCGCACGTTCCTGCTCTGCAGGAACAAAAGCCTGCTTTGACATTTAAATATGCTGCTGAGTGTGTAAACTCCTTCGGGCATGTGGTGAGACGTTTCAGGAAATGAAAAATAAACAAAAAGAACTGAACATATTTGCTCTGCAGCTTAATGTGGAATGTGATGTGTCTGACAACCTTAAACATGAAATTGTGCTGCAAAGCAACGACCTGCTACTGTGAGCAGCTCTTTTCAAAACTGACTCTTGCAAAAACTCAGACCCCACCCCAAACCTCAAACTAATCTAGTGTAACCTTGAACAAGATGTCCTCATACTTAAACAACTTTGACTCAATAGGTCGACTGCCAATGACTCCCAAAACTATTCAGAGCGATGGCTATACCAGACTTTCGTTGTCACATGATTAACAATGTTATACATTTACAGTTTGCTTAGGTTTAGGCAGCAAAACTACTTGGTTAGGTTCAGGAAATGATTGTGGTATGGGTTAAAATAAGTACATTAGTGTTAAGTGATGTGATGTTATGTTATGTGATGTAACCTCAGGATTCTTATGTAAATTAAAACAAGTTAGCATTGACTTTCAGTTTCACACAAACAGCAGTCTCCTGGGTGAAAATCGTGTGTTTGTATGATCCATCCATGGCACTGTTTTGCTCAGTTTTAGCTTTATACTGCATCATGTGACTTCCTCCTTTCCTCCCGTCAAAATTAATATGGCTACTCGAGGTCACCACCTAACAATAAACATAAATATGGGTCATAAAAACCTGCTGTTTTACCTAGTGGAGCTTTGAAGTCATTATTTTGACATCATTAAAAGTTTTACATTTGCTCTACCATCTGTCACCAAAATTAAATATCACAGTACAGTTCACAGCACATCTGTACGTGTATGTGCCATACTGAAGCACTATGGTAATGACTTTCAAAAAAGATATCAAATGTATAACAGCTTTGCAGATTCTTTTTTTTTATTTCAAGAATAACAACAACAAATCTGGAAAATGCGCAAAAAATAAAACAGAAGGACAATGGAAAAAACATACGCAACAATGGGGAATGATCATGTCTTTAACCTGAAAAGCCCTTGACCACAACAAACAGATTCCTCTATGCTTGAGCTTGAGCATTAGCCTTGCAGCTAGTCTATAAAACACCAGAAAGAAGACGAGAGGAATCTACACGTCCTTTGTTATTCTCTTTGTTCTCTGCCTTATTATGGGAAGCAGTGACCCTTGGTAGACAGTGGTTTCGTCCGACTGTCTCAAGGACTTGTTTGGGTCCTTCCACATTGGCTTAAACTGAGCAAATTATATGTGTAGATGCTTTCTGAGTGAGTAAACCAACATTAATTGACATAAAGCGATCAAATATATCAGTAAGTTGCGTGCTATGCTGTGTTGACCCTTGTGATCCTGACAGCAAGAGTCAAAGGCAGGAATTAATGCAAGTAAGTAACAAGCCTGTTGTTTGCTTAATAGCAAATATATCACAGTTAACACAATTTACGCATTAAAAAGAGCCCAAACGTTCAGGCCTGTATTTAAAAATGAATAATAAAAGACAGATAAACATGACCTTTCAAATTAAAGGATCAACTGTACTAACACTGGTGTGGATCTTCAAACACATCTCACCGTGTACATCACCTACTTGAGGTGGTTATTCTTAACATCACTCAGGTTTTATGAACTTGTTAGGGAAAATCTGTGGCTTTATGGGTGGTTTTTGCACCGCGTTTGTACATTTACAGTGCTTACGTCTCTAAGCGCAGGTGTCACAAACAGGCTTTTCCAAGTAAATGAAGTCAGCTGATTGCTCTTGACTTTCTCCTGGAGACTGCGAAGCTGGGACAGGGATCAGTCCTCTATGACTGCAGTGATTAAAGTTTTTATGTAGTTGACAGAGGAGTTAGAAAATGCCAAGGGACATTTAGATTAATGATGGTATCCTTGAGGCCAGTATTATGTCACTCTGAATGAGAACTGGAGAGACAGAGGGATGACATTTTTACAGACCTGGTACTTATAAACACATTTGTGTGTATTTGCAAGGCGGTACATGCCAAATAGAACCAGACACACACGCTGCACACATGCATACACTTCTCCAGCACTTCACCGTAACACACTCACTCTGTGGCTGCTGTTGTATCCTGTAAGTGTGTGTATATGTGTGTGGTGAGTGCCATAGTTGGCTGGTGGGCCAGTGTTTGATGATGAAGTCATCAGTTTAAGTAAACTCCAGATGGCCAGGCAGAAAGTAAAACAAGTGCCATCTGCTTAGATTCAACTGCTGCTCAACTTCT
Organism: Chaetodon trifascialis; assembly: GCF_039877785.1. NCBI lineage: Eukaryota > Metazoa > Chordata > Actinopteri > Chaetodontiformes > Chaetodontidae > Chaetodon > Chaetodon trifascialis. Next base: position 11,057,853 of record NC_092062.1, read on the forward strand.
CCCCTCTCCGTCTCCTTGTTTCCCCTCCTCTCTCAGTTGGCACAGCGAAGGACCAGAGTACTCAGAACATTAATGCCATTAGTGAAATGTTTCAGAAGAGGCAGCCAAGCACAATGCATTACTCTAGCACTACATTACCACCAAGGGCTACGCTCACTGCTGGCTTATTCAAGTACTGACTTTGTTGATAGAAAAAGCCCCAAGCTGTTTGTTTGTAGTTCCAAACAATAAGGCAATAATGCTCTAATTGTTATCTATGTGTGTGTGGTATAGATATATGTCAAATGAAAATAAATCCTGATCCTTAGACATCTTTAGATCATTATGCATAAAACTTCAAAGAGACTGACGATAAATCATTTATTTAATCATTTCCAACCATGACTACAGTCGGTTTGACCATTCAGTATTAATGAAAAATTACACTTGGAGTTTAAATCCTCAATGGTGTAATAAGAAATAATTCAGTGGAACTACATGCTGATGGTATTAAAAGAGTTAAGTCAGTTGGTTTAAAAAGGTAAAGACTGTCATGAGGATGTCAGAGGAGAAAAGGCTGTGGGGCCACACAGACAATGAGTTCAGCCTCAGGGGCAGCATGAATGTGCTCAGACAATTTCGCGACAACCTGTCTGTTGGATTATGAGATATTTTGTCTGCAAACTTGACATTTTTGCCTGAAGGTGGCAAAAAAGTGTCTTTAACTTAACAAGTTCATCCCCTAAAGAGCTTTGACTGTGCTCAGTAAATTTCATGGCTGTCCTTCAGATTTTGATATGTTTCTGATTAAGTGTATGTGGAGCTTTTGTTTCTTATGGTGGTAATAAAGGAGGGATCAAAGGCAGCCAAAACACACTGGGAATCAACCATTCCAAGATGCATGGCAATTTGGCAAGTGATGAACGTATTTGAATGACCTTGGCATTCCTGCAGTGAGGACCCACTGAATGTGGGGCAACACAAAGACTGGCCCTCTTCATTTTCTATAGGACATGAGTGAATCACTTCTCAGGACATGTAGCAAACTGCCAGTGATGGAATAAAAGGGCCAAAAGTTGAAAAATTTAAACTTGCTTGCAAAAATTTACTTGGAAATTATTTACTGAAAGTGATGCTGTGGTAATGCAGAAAGTTTAGTCTTTACCTGCTGTGAATAAATGTCTCTAAAGGAAAGTCATATAATAGATGAAGAAAGTTGTACAGCAGGTTGCTTATTCACACAATGCTCATGCTAATGAGCAAGCGTGCTGACATGCTCACAGTGACAAGCTAGAGGTGGAGGATCAGTGTTGCATGACTTGTTCATTTCCAGTGAGTCTCACCATCCATAGCAGATCACTCATAAAAAAAATACACCTTATCTGTTGTTGAGCATTTAAAACTTTGCAGTCAGTGTTTGGATCTGCTGATCCTCTTCCTGCGTAAATGAGACTAAAGTGGCTGTTGTGGCTGAGATATAATCTCAGATAATTGCTTGTGGTGAAATTGGTGACATTATAGATACTTGAATTACAGCAGGTATTTTCATTATTCAGTGTTCCTGCACTAATCCCATAGACTATGAAATGAGCTCATTGTTCAACATACCCCCAAAACTACATGCAGAGAGATGCATGGCAGTAATACAGTAGTAAGTAAGAAAAGTAAAATGGTTAAAATACAAACATGCATGTTGCTTCCTGCTATAATTGTTCTGATCATGTAAGAATTTAGTAGACAGTTGCATAAAAGTGACTGGCTGTATGTTATTGCTCCATGTGATGAATAAGCTAAGGCAGGCCCTGTTGCCCTCCTCCCACTGATGCAGAACTTTCAGTGATTCCCTTCATCTGGCTTAAAAACATTGGACTCTACACATCGGTTAAGCTGTGTGTCCCAGAAGAAAAACAGGACCAATCTCCTTCAACACTGTGCGTTGTAATTAAGCCCACAGCTGGCAGTTCCCATTACGCCATCAGGGTGAGCAGGCAGACCAGGTCTGTGGCACTACAGGCCCTCCTCCTCACCTCTCCACCCTGCTGCCTTTTTCCTCTCTTCAGCACCTGTACATTGTAAAGAAGCCCAAACAGCCCTGCAGCTAACAGTCTGATGGCTGTGAGAGTGTTTGTTGTGAAACACTTTGGTGTAACACATCATCTCCCCCGCCTCAGTGTACATTTTCACATTCCGCCTCGCTGACTGTTTTAGCCGGGGCCAGGTGGGGGAAAATGTCCACACGTGGTTTAAGGTTCAGTAAAATTCACACCAGCCTTTTATATCTGACAGGAAACTACATGGAAATGTGGCATAATGGAGAACAGGCAAGTGGTGTGACAATTGCTGTGGGGGCGACAAATCTGAGGGCCACGGCACAACGAGCGAGGGTTTCATCACATCTGCCCCACCTCCCCTCCTCTCCTCTCCTCTCCTCTCCTCTCCTCTCCTCACTCTCACCCATTCCCCTCCCTCTCACTTCACAGGATAAAAACGTTATGTCTGAGCAGGAATTTTAATGTTGTGCCGCTCTGAGTTTGCCCACACCACACCAAAAGCAGGCCTGTCCCTGCAGGCTAGCCCTCTCCTGGCCAAGATCAGCTGTCTGACCGCAGAGCAGCCTGCTATAAACACTGGCCAGATTACCACACAGACAACACACACACACACAACTCTGCAAGAATGATCACACTGACAAACTTATAAGCAACCACTGTCAACAAAATAATTTGCTTCCAGCTGCATACCATATTGATTTGGATGGAGGCAGTTAGCAAGATTACAACTGGATCAAATAAAAACAGGGCATTAACATCCAAATCCATTTCAGACTGTGGGAAGTCTTATGTAACATTTGGGAGAAAGAAAACAAATCAAAATGCAGCTCCGGTAATGATGTGCACATGATTGGCAATAGCTGACTATTACATTTCCCTCCCTCCGCCCACTGCAGGTGCTGCAAAAGCACGATTAGAGGTAAAACTGAAAACCATAACCAAGCAAAACACACCGCACCAGGGTCACAGTTGTTATTGTTCCAAGTGGCGCTGTCAAACATAAAAATGACCATGAATTTTGTTGCTCTGTCTCCCTTTGTTGATGTGTGTTTATGTAAGAGTTTCTGTCAAAACAAGGAAAAAAAGATAAATGTGGCTAATTAAAAGAACATTTCTTTGGTAGTTGCTGTAATAGATACCTCATTGTGGGGTCCAGAGGCAAAGCTCCCCTTTAACCAATCACGTCCACTGCTCACATTGAATTTGACTGCGGTGGTTGATTTTTGAAATCCTGCATCTTGCTGCCACACACACACACACACACACACACACACACACAGAGGCTGATGTACACACAACCGGCATTATAACATCTTTGGTGTGTCACATCAGATTTGTGCAAAGGTGAGACTGAGGTTCACACTCAGAACTAAAAAGCTGAACTGATGGAAAGACTGAGTCCCTGTGACTCATGGCTCTGAAATGAATTGGACCGAGACACTGCAGCATGAGCACACCTGCTGCACCTTCACAGTGCCCGCAGAATGTCCTCTGTGTGTGTGTGTGTGTGTGTGTGTGTGTGTGTGTGTGTGTGTGTGTGTGTGTGTGTGACTCCTGCTCTGCCGTGTCAAAATGCAACATGTTCCAGCTGACTGCAATTAAACGGTAAACTGGAAATACTTACCCTTGATTTAGTTGTACATAAATTGGTCGAAATATGTTCCAGGGAGGAGCCGGTTACCTCACCATTCACCACCCAGAGAGGAGACATATTTATCTAACGGGGGTTTTATCAATTAACCCCCCCCCCCACCTGCTTTTTCTGTGTTTCAAGGCAGCACACAGATCATCTGCAAAAACAGCACACAAAACGTCGCCTTCACAATCAATCAAGAAGCAGAGCCGTGAAGCGCTGCACTAAAACCAACACAGCCAAGCAAAGAGAGATTGAGAAAAAAAGCACAATTTCATAAGTTTTTTTCTCTCCTCTTTATTATTTGACTCTGTTAAACATCATAAATCCTCTGGATGGGAGATAGACTGGAGAGCCTCAGTGAGAGATTTATATCCCATGCCTTTTTCTAATCCAATATCCCCTCCTCTCCAGCCATTCCCAAAATGGTTTGGCTGTGAGGACTCTGTGGAGGCTCTGCTGAGGGGAAGCACACACACACACACACACACACACACACACACACACACACACACACACACACATGTTCACACACCCTGAGTGACCAGAGCAACAAGAAGAATGTAGCGAGTTGCGCCACATCCCAGCTGGACTGACAGTGAGTGCTAGCGGTGTCCTCCTTTCCACCGAGGAGGATGAAAGGACATCAGCTCGTCTAAGACACGGAAGGAACGTCTGGAATTAAGAAAAGGGGAAGCTCTCCAACAGGGGCTTGCCTGGGAGACGACCTCGGTTCACTGCTAAAGCAAAGAAGAAGAAGATGGGGAAAAAAAGAAGAGAACTTCAAAAACACTCCCCATGCCACACCTGTGATCAATTATGATCTGCAAAATTAGAGAGTTACTAACAAAACCCCGGCCTGTAATAATTCATAATTATCAAAAGAGCAATGAGGAGGGAGCTTGCAGGGTTCACACAGGCTTTGGGACAAGCTTAGAGGAGGAGGAGGAGGAGGAAGAGGAGGAGGTGTGCAAGTACTTACGATGTCCTCAGTGTGGTGTCGCACCTTGGGCTGAGGCCTCCATTCAACCAGAGGGTCAAATGAATCTAATTGTGGTTTAATCACACACTCATGTCTGTTGTCAGTGAAAATATTTGCCTTGTGATGGGAGCTGTGCTATTACAGAGCATCGATGTTAATCTCCCCCTCCAAAACCTCGCTCAGACTTCTAAATTCTAAAACAAAACTACATTGTAAAGCAAATAGTGCAGCAATAAACACCTACTCCACATGTGTTTTCCTAGCTGTTTGTGTAGCTGCTAGCGATTGCTCTCTGATATAACACATTTGTAGGTTAATGACATCCATTATCCATTGATCTGAAACAAATGAACACAAGATATTTTAATCCAAGAATTTTCCTATGCACGTCCCTGCATGAACCAAGGACACTTTTTCTCAGGGAACTCAAAGAAATACAAGATGAAAATCTTTTTTTACAAGGCCACAAAGGACATAACAATGATGATGACTCAATAATGTGAGAATCGCCTTATAGAAATCACTATAAAGTGTCATCTTTTATCTTTATCACCAACCTTTATGCTTGCAGAAACAGCTCTTATCTTAACAGGGGATTAAGAGTGATAAATGTTCAGAAACCTATAATGATCTTCCTCGCTCTTTTTACCACAATCATAAAGACAAAACTGTTGCAAAATCTAAAATATAAGTGTTAACTCAATGCTGTACACAGAGCGCCAAGGCAGAGAGAGATACTATCGGTGTGAACTGCGACGCTCTAATGATAAAACTATCTCTGCTTATCACCACTGCTGCTTAACCTGTATCACAGCAGTAATAATCAGACATGGTCTCACACCAGTGGACACTGGGAGAAGGAGGAGGAGGAGAGGGAAGCGTGCAAAATGAAACTCCTTTCCAAACAATCCTTGTGCCAGAGAATATCCCAGAGAATACACTCTCCCTGAAAGAAAATAAATGGAATCTCCTGTTTGGGTTAGATCGCTGAGAAAAAATAAAGACAATTTGCCGAAACTGCTCAATATGCAACGTGTTAGCACTGGAGTTAATTGGAGGAAAAATGTGAAACGTGAGCCAAAGTGGACGAGGATAATTGTCCTTAACTTTGAGCTGCTCGTTCACAGCACTGAAATAAGGTCTGAATTCAACAAAGGATCGCTGTTTACATGTGTATTCTTTTCATCGTGATCGAGATGTAGGAGTTGTGTCTTAGATCCCCATGCAGAGTGTGTTGTGTTACATGATGTAAAGTCAGAAATTCTGCTGTAGAAATTAGGAACGTAAAGTAATAAAATGGCCAACGTCAATCTTCTGGGAAACAGAGGCAAGAGTCTCATATATTTCTACTCTGCAAGTTTTTTCAGCTGCAGGGATCTGCAGTTGTCTCCCGTGTTACAGTTGACATTATACACTATAATACATCATACTTTAGTGCTGAACTTTGATTTTCAGTTTTGCTTAACTCTATGAAAACCCCTCTGTGGGCTAATAAATGGCTAAACATTTACATTGGAAATGTAAAGCTGTGCTCTTCTGCTCTTGGTCTTCTATGATGACACAATAGCTAACATTCCTCAGTTTCAACTGATGAAGTAGCTTTTGCATGAGGTTATAATTACATCTAAACCAGCTTGGATTTTCCCCATTTCTGACTTCTACTGCAGGGAAGCTTTAGGTCCCCAGTGGGTGTTTGATATAATTAAGTTCCAGGACTGTATTTTGTATTGCTTAAATAGTTTGGAGAATTAAGACTGTGATTACAACAATCATTCTTGTACCTCTGTCTCTGGCTGTCCACCAAACCCCTCGCCTGAACAGCGATTGACCAATCATACCTTAACTAGTCATGTCAGGCCTGTAAAGCTTTGGATTTCCCCACATGCTGAAACAGTGCACATGGGGCTGACCAATACCTGGAATCTAAATAGTTTCAAGCTTGTGTTTTTTTTTTTTTTTCAGCCTTATCAAAACGACAAACATGAGAGCAAAAGTGGAGCAAACCGATTTAACATTGTGGTTGCTCTAATGTAAGCTGCCAATGTTACCAATGCTACCACCAGCAGCAGTTACTGTTTCCTAGGCCAAGTACAGGCCTTCAGTCATCACATTCCTGCTCCTTTGTTTCCATGATCTGTACTTCGATCATCAACTGATGAGGGATGAGGACATGTAGCTAATGTTAGCTTGGTTAGCCAACAAGCTCCAGTTCAGCTGATAAAATCTGCCAGCAAAAGTTGTCATAAAAGCCAACAAACTTGATGGCTGCCAGGTAAAAGTGAGAAGCCTGCTTTTGTCAGATTTGTGTCAGAAATCAAGGGTCCTTTTTGAAACTTCTTTTCAAAAATTAAAAGATTTTTTAACTGCCATAATTATTAATTATTAATTGCATACATGCTGTGTGAGAACAGGAAGGCTGACAGATGTGGTAACTGAGGCCTGGGCAGGCAGGGCTTAATGAACAGTCAATTTAGATTATTTTAGAGAATAAAAGTCACAGTGAAATTTCAATGTATGTCTATGCATTGTTGATTTGAGCACTTGGCACCACACCAAGGACAGTAAAATATAGCCTACATTACTTTCTAATATTCTGATCAATCTTAATCATCCTTATTATTACACATTGCTTCACTGAACCTCGTATGATAAGCCTGAGCTTTGCCGTGCACAGGATATGGCTGCTAACTGAAACAGTTGAATTATGCAAAGAGGGTCAGGTTGCTCAAACAGTTCGCCTGCAGGGCTGCCAGGGTGAGGTCCGACCGCGGTGGACTCGGTTAGCAGGAGGCCCAATCTGTCTCCCAAAAACCTTCAGTGCTAGCATGCATCTCATTAGGTTAACAGCTTGCCGTCAGCACGGAGACAGGAAATCAGACTGTTGTGTCATGATGAATGCTCTCGTAAGCACCACATGTCACGGACGGAGGTTAAACTGGGGTATTCAGAGAGGAGGAGTGGGGGAGTTGCTTTGAGTTGTTGGAATAGTCAAATAGTCAAATAGTCACTTCCTTCAAACACCTTTATAGCCCAACCCAGTAACCTGTAAATGACTTCAGGGCATTTCACATTTTAATGAATAAACAAAAAAGTTACATTGTCTTTTTCTTTTTTGTAATTTACATCTGTTCATTTTGGATCTCAAACATCATTGTTTTAATATACCTGTGGTTTTGTAATTCACTTGTGGCTGTATCATACCCAAAAATAAAGTTGTAAGAGTTATGTGCCATTTCCATATTATGTGCAAGCTTGTGTAACTAGAGTAGTCTTATTCTTCACTGTGGCACATCTGCACACATGCTGTGAGCTATTCTTCTAATCAGGTACATCAGAACAGTTGTGAAATGTTCTTTTTAATATCAAGATGACTGAAGAAATCATTAGGCAAACAGTGTGACTAACCACACAGTTCTAAACAAAGTGGCTTCATAATTAGTTTAGAGCCTATGGGCTGACTTGCCATTGGCTTACCAAACACTAACCAGCCTGGAAGTCTTTACTCCTATAGCAGCAGTGTTTTATTGGGGGTTGAGGCAGAAACCGCTTGCCTGTCACACTGATACATTTGTTATTGCACTAATTTGCAAACAATACCCCAAGCACTTCATATATAACCATTTTCTGGGATAATTTGATTGCACAGATGCTTGTCTGGGTCCCCTGTGTCAAAGGCTTTTGCCCCAGTGTGCAATGTACACTCTTTCAGCAAAGAAAATAAACCTCATAAAAACTGGGATCTGTGCCAACAAGTACCCAGATGGTTCATTTAAGAACCATGAAAACAACATTATATGTTTCTTATTGTACATGTTTCATAAAACTGCTAAGGTTACCCCCTAATTCTCTCCATGCGTGTGCACTCAGACACATACACACACGAAGCCCCCACACAAGTGCATTTCACCTTCATACATGGCCATGTGCATTAGCACATGCATCCGTAATACAGAGTTTGTTCACATTAAAATTCATGCAGTTGCCTTCCATATGTTCAGATCATGTAAGAGGAAAAACTCATATGGACCAGATGTGAATCATACAGTACAGGACCCTTCACAATCAAAATAATGTGTTTATAGGCTATGGCCTTTGCTATCCATACAGTCCTCCATGCTAATGCTGATACATTTATTAACACAGAGTAGGACACCACCAAGTCCAGTTTTTTGTGCATAAATGCATTTCTTTTGCTGAGACTGGAGCTGCCAGATCTCTCCAAGATCTCCAAGACTTTCAAGTGAATGAAAAAAATAAAGGAAAACAAGAATTGCGCTGATTTTACTTCGCACGTTGACTTGTTTATTTTCTGATTTAAAGTTGTATTTTCCTTAAAGGGAAGTTTATTGTTTCAAGGCATGAAACAAACAGCAGCAGTTTAAAGTGGCTATAATTTCAGCTGCCAATGCAGTCAACGCTATTACACACTGAGTAGTAACACTGTCAATAAGATGCACGATAAAATGAAACAGGGCAAAACAAAGAAAAGCCAAAAAAGGGAAAAACAAAAAGTACACAAGAGCACCATGAGTCAGGGCCAGTGAAATCAAATGGCAGAACAGTCACAATACTAAAATGTGTCTTTTTGAAAATGCTAACACATGTTTGTTAGATTGTCTCTTTAGCAGTGTTGCTATGAAGCCATTTGCCTGTTGCCTTCATCTCTCAGATCACAGAGTACAGGTGTCACTAATATATTGTCCTTCTGTAGGACGACTACACAGGTACAAATCGATACAGCAGCAAGGTCAGCAGGCAACACTTGGGCCAAGAACTATTTTACATTTAAGTGGTGCATCACCTGACAACGCAGACCAAGAGATATGTGGGTAACACTTGTATCATGTTTGCTGCACTGTACAACAAAGCAACTGCTCAATTCAAACGCAAGCAGAGACTCCGGCCATGTTTGTTAAAATGATCTTATCATGTGGTAGTGATAATTTACTATATCGCTGTTTACAAATTGCCATTTAATTTCAATAAGGACAAGCAGCAACTTTAAACAGCTTGTCTGTTTTGGTAGTTCAGACCACTCATTCCCAGGTCATTAAATACTGATGTTCTGTCACACCCCCCGCAATATCATGCAGACACACAAGGTACCCTTTAGCTTCTGTATTAGATGAGCCAGGCTTTCAGCTAACCCCAGTGTAAACCCAGTTGCAGCAATAGTAGATGCTGAGAGGAAGTCAGGATGTATGAAAAGCAACAAAGTCGGGGTAAGAAGGATGGGTAAAAGACAGGACTCACACCCAGGAAAGTAAAGGCTGGCTTATTATTTTAATCCAAACGTGATCTTTTCATGAGCCTAACCAAGTAGTTTTGGTGCCTACACCTAACAAAAGTAAACCTAGCCATCATTTCACAATGTTAATGTGTTAGGAAGGCTTTCTAGCAGGCGTCAGACACTGAAGGGTACCTTAAGTGTCTGTATGTGATGGCGAGGTTTGTGACAAAAACGTCATTTTTTTTGGCCATGAATGAGAACAGGTTGGGTATTTTAGTGTTACATCAGTCATGGTCTTCTAGCCACCAAGCTTTAGTTTAGAAGTTGTGGCACGATGCCTGCACCTGGGATGTCCTTCCTGTGTGCTGCAGGTCGTTCTGTTGATCATGTTGTCTTCTGCCCGCCACTGCCTGTATTTTTATGAAAGAACAATATCAAAATAGCAGTTATAATTTATTTCTATAATCACTCTCTAATGGAGAAAAATTCCATGATGACAGGGCACTCCCAAAATGATGGCCCCTCCCTCTTTCACCATCCAAAAACAAATCAACCCCCAGCTTTGCTCCTCTGGCATCATTCCCGACCCCTGCCAGTCTATGGGAAACTCCCAGCGTGCTCTCTGCTCCACCAGGAACCGCAGGAAATGAGTCTCAGAGAGCGCTGAAGTTTAATAAAAAATAAATGAATGGGGTGTCCCAGGGACAGAGTGAATGAAGAGTGGGAAAGAGAGGAAGAGAGAAGCTGGAGTTGGTGCCCTAAAGTGGAGGACAGGGAAGAGAGGAGACGGGAAGGAAAAACAAGGTATAAAATTTGAACCCATTACTGTGTGTGTTTCTGTACAGTGATGAATCAGGGAAACCAAAACCAGCTGCAACGAGGGGTTCTCGTCAACAAGAACGGCAACGCGGATCAACTGGCGGATCATTTAAAACCATCTAACCCTCTCTTTACCCTTTCTTACAATGACCAGTGGGCACGGAGCCTACAAACACAGTACAAACACGCACTCAAACACAATTTGCTCATGCGTGTGTGTGTGTGTGTGTGTGTGTGTGTGTGTGTGTGTGTGTGTGTGTGTGTGTGTGTGTGTGTGTGTGTGCGCGCGCGCACAGAGATAGCCACATAGATCCCTTTCTTCTCTCTCCTGACACAATAACTTTCATGCTTTGAATGGAGGGACAAACATTCCAGACATGCCACATGTCGGGGCTGCTGGCAAATCATTAAACTGTGCAAGAGAAACTGCAGGATGCCGTCTTTTTCTCCCATGTCTTCTCTAATTACCCTTATACCTTTAATTGATGTTAAACATGAAACAGGTATTAACTTGGAGGGAAGAAGGAAAATGGAAATCTGCCGGGCATTTGGACGTTAGTGGTTGCACTTTATGCTCTTTGGATATGGATGCTTTATGGATATGTGATAACTCTATAAATTAGGGAGGATATTATCTCCCTTCAGCAGCCGACTGCTCCCAGGATTACAGCTTACCTCTGGGCCTCCTCGCCAAAAAAGAAAAAAAATTTGCAGGAAAAGACATGACACAGGAGCACGGTATAAAAACAGACCTAGAATAATAAAGGTTTATCCAACAAATCCACCTCTGAGCTGGTCTCAGGGAGAAAAGGGGGTGATTCTGAAATGCTGGTTGTTGGATATCTACTCACAGCTCACATACCCTCAGGGCCCAGGCCCCCCTTTCAAAGCGTGGCCGTCTAAGTGCCTGAAGTGTAACACCAAGCAGTCTATTGAGAGGCAGGTGATGTGCAGAACAAAGGGAGGATTCAGCACCTCAGTGACACAGTGGGAAAGAGATGAGTGATTATTAGCCCCACTGAGGGCCTTGGCAGACCATTTAAAGGCAGCTTCCTTTGATTGTGACAGTGTAATTGTTTCACAGATACAATCACGTTGAGTATTTACCTGAGGCAGGGGAAACTGGACTTTCATTAAAGTGCGGGATTGTCTCCAGGCTGCTCTGTAATTGTGTCTGTTGTCTTGTTTTGTGATGTTGTCGGGCTCTGTGCCCCTTCTGCTCTGAGGTAATCCGGAGGTGTGTGTGTGAATGTATTGGGATTTGACTGCAGGCTATTTAGAATCTGAAACAGCCTCAGATGCCACAAATGGTGTTTAAGTCAAAGTAAAAGTGTTTGGGACGCAATTAAACAATTCTATTTTCACATTGCAAATTCAACAGATAATAATTAATTGAGGAAAACTGCAAAAACACTAAAATCCCTAATTTCAGTGGTTCACTTAGCTTCTTTGAAACAGTGACAGGACGGGAGAATAAATCAAATTCAAGGAGTGTAAACAAAGCTACATAAACAGTGCAGGAGGGTGGGAAGCCTTCTCACTTCATCCCAGTCTCCTCAAAAAAGCAAACTAACCCATGTGTTTGTTTTTGATTCAGCAGGCTGAGATGACACAGTCTGTTGGGTACTCTATTGGCCATGTGGTCTGGGTCCATTGAGTGTGGCTGTGTGTCCAAGGGCCGAGCTGATTAGATAATAAACCGCAGGATGAAGAGAGAGGACAGAGCTTACGGGAAGGCCTCTTTGCTGCAGATTTTTTTTAGCTTTGACTGCTGCATCATCCTGTCAGGATGCTAAAGAGCTCGATTCCTGATACAAACCAGCACTGCACAAACATTTTAAAAGATCTGTTAAGTGTTGACATCCAGCACTGTGTTGCCAGCTACTCATCTATAACTGAGTTTGTTTTCTCAAGAATGGAATTAACTACTTTAAGGGATTTATCTGTTTCGTAAACACAGGATGTTTACCCATTTGTTTAAGGAATTACACAAGTTGAGAGCCGGCCACAGTTCGCAGATTTTGCAAGTTGATAAGTAAAACATACAAATCATCACTGCTTTGATATTTCTGTGGATGTTTGACTCAAGAAGATTAATTCTGGGGTAATAACAGAACTCCAGCACGCTGCCAGTCGTGATTTGGCAAGAAGAAATACACAAACACACAGCTGAGTGCTCAATACAAGAGCTCTCCCTCGGTTGTTTATTCCCCCATGTCGAAATGCGGTGTGAAGTATTTTTCATTAAAGAAAAATAAATTAGCATTATTATTGTTTGAATCAGTCACGCTTCCCACAGCACATGTAACATAATCCTGTTCCCCTTCCTCTCGGTTTTGTGTTCACCGCTCAATTTAAGTGATGTATTTTTGTTGTCAAATGACAAATGTATGCTAACGAGGAGCTTGTGTGTCTGTGTGTGTGCACTGTGCGACTGCCACTGACCCCTGTCCTCCATGTTCATGCTCAAAATACCCAAAGCTAATTTGAAACCTGTTGATAGGTATGGTGCAGATCAAGTGCAATTTGGGGGCAGCACAAAAAGTCAGCAAGGAGACGTGAGTGGAGCGGGGAAAGACCTGGATTCGCTCTGGGTGGCACAAAGTGTAACAAAGACGCATCTGCTCAGGTTGAAAACAAAATGTGCAGATTTTGTGACTCACTCAAAGACAGAAGCAAAATGAACAAAGACTGGAGAGCAAGACAAACAACTGGAGCTCTTAGTTAGTGGAATAGGTAAGCTAACCAGCAGCTGGTTAAATGTATTCATGAATTTATAGCCATGTGGTCTGTAAAGCTTGTCTGTAGGAAACACTACCTTTGAGCCAGTGAGCACCTGCAGTATGGCCACTACCCCACAATGCCTCACAGACCCACAGAAGTAGTCATTTTCACATTAATAAAGCCAGATGGATTCAGTGTATTTTCTACCATGTGTTTGGGTTTTCCTTTTTTTTCTCAATCTGCTGTTGCTACAATAAGTGTTCTACACTGTGTCCATTAGCATCTTTGCTAGCTACAACTCACCTGTCGATCCAGATGCATACACAGAGCATATCATGTGAAAAAAAGTTCCGTATTGAAGCTCTTACGCTGGCATATGTAGAGGTAAAGTGACAGCTGACACCAATAATCATCCCTTAGGGGTTTGGCGTGTGTCCAGGAGTCCCTGTGCTAGGCATTCTGCACAAGAGAGTCGCCAAGCCAAATCTCATCCCAAAAGGCTGGGCGAGTGGAGTTAACAGGGGCCCCAGGAGCAGAACCGTAATGGGGATCCTGATGGGCCCCGATCTCGGTGGAAAGATCAGTTCCCCTGTTTAATGAGGCTCCGGGCCCCTCCGTGCCGTTGACCTACCTCTCCTCACCATTTCTCACGTCCGCCGGATCAGATTCACTTCCTTCTCACCATAAATCTGGGAAGCAGCGGCTCTGATCGACGTTAATTACCTGTGCTCCTCTTCAAGGAAGTTCACTCGCTCGTCAGATGACTGGATGATCCGTTAATGTGTGGCAAGCTTCTGCGCATCTGTGCCTGCGTGCCTGTGTATGTGAAAGGGGAAATTGAGTTACGATAACAGGAGATGAGCAAATTGAATTCTCACACCATACATCCACGCAGCGGGACAGCCCAAACCTCCCTCCCTCCTCACCACCTCCCCCGCCTCCCCCCTCCCTCCCTCCTGCCGCTGCAGAGTCCCCTGCTCTCTGTTTATAATTGCCTGAGCCCCCAGAATTTAAAATAATAAGATCAGGTTTCCAGGCAGGTAAGTGCATCCAGACTTGTTATCTGTGATATCACCGGTGCTCTAGCCCTCTTCCTCCCGCTCTCTCGTTCTCTCCCTTATCCCCTCTCTTTCTCCCTCTCTCTCCATCTCTCTCTCTTTCTAGGGTATCTCCTGCTTTTCTAAAACTGTACAGTGAAACACAATACTTTGCATTATATACTTTGTGAAAAGCGGTTTCTGCAGCATCTTGTCATCGTTTGGGTGAACGGCTGCTGTTTGAAGTGCTCTCGGGTTCAGGGCTTGGCGTATAACAGTGACGGCTCGGCTGCACAACAGCGTATTATTTACCCAGATGGGGTTAATTGCTGAATAAAAGAATGGTTCTTTTCAGTTGACCATTGTAAAGCTTCGCCCACCCCTCTACTGAGCCTTCCTATGCACACACACACACACACACACACACACACACACACACACACACACACAGACATGCATGGCCACAGACTATGCATACCGACAGCACACACACACACACACACACTCACACACGCACGGCCACAGAGCATGCATATGGACAGCACACACACAGGGGCATATACATGGACATGGACGCCTATACTCACACTAACACTAACAGCCACAGAAATATTACAAGAATGCAAGCAAGACGGCGAAGACATTTGTATTTACATGCATTCACACACACATGTGTGATAATGAAAAATGAAACTCTGACTTCTGTTGTAATGGAAACACTTTAGGTAATCTAAAGACACAACAATATGTGTTTCTACCATGTGCATGTGTGTGTACATGTGATTGAGGTAAATGGAGGTGGTGGTGGTGAAGGTGGTTGGGGGGTGGCGGGGAGGGGAGGGGTGATAATCCACTGGCTTTCCCCATCAGAGCAACGCTGAAGGAGGTGGCATCATCCCTCAAAAATGCAAGCCTCTGATCACATAGAGTACAGTTTCTTATCTAAATGAAACTCACATTGCCTGCGTAATCAGATGACATATGATGGCATGCAGTAAGTATGAGAGGAAAAATTCGTAATGCGTGAGAGGGAAGACAGGGAGAAAAAAGAGTTAATGCACAGAAGGGGGTGGGAGGAGAAAATGAGAGAATGTGAGAAAGAAAGAGGAGGAGAGGTTAAATAGCTCCCACACTTCAGGGCAGGATGGCAGGTTGGACAGGGCTTGACAAGTCCCAGAACAGTAGCCTCTCCTGATCCCCATTAGCAGCAGCCTGACAGTATTTCTCCTTTGAAGAACAGAAAGTCAACACTCCATTTGTGGAGATAAGGTGCAGGTGAAGTAGTGAGCATGAGGCCTGAAAAACAGTTTGGGCTATACAGGCTAAGAAAAAAGAAGAGGTTAAATCATTTGAACTGCTGCGCTGCTTCATTGAAACAATGTGTATGTTACTGCGGCTCCTTCTTTCTTCTAAAACTCCTTATCAGAGCCTTTAAGTGTTTAACGCTTTATGTTCCACATAGGTTAGTTGCTCCTGACCCATATCTATAAACATCTCTCGAATGGACACACAGATGCAGTGACGTCGCACACCTGAACAAAGCTTGGGACTGAAGGCCATCAGAGTTCCCCCTCCGGTCTCAGTCACCTGCATGTCTCCAAAAAAGACCACACTCTCCAACCCCCCCTTTGGAGACCCTGGTGTCCCATCTTAGCCCTCCTCTTCAAACAGGCCTGCACTGATTAACTCGGGGGGCTTTCTCTGCCATCCACCTATTAATTATATGGCCTTCATTAACACTGGGCTGATGAATGGCCTCTGCTAGAAAGGCGAGTTAAGAGGAGGTGTTAACACAGCACCTGCCTGCACTCATGTGGCCACTTATTAACCAACAATGACCTTCCACATCATAAACCCACTGGCCGGCTATTTGCTGTCTAATAAACGGAGCCCCTCTACCTCGGCGCCCCCCTTCTCTACTTGGTCCCCTTTACTTGAGCCCCTCAGAGTTTATTGTTCTGGAAGAAAAAAAAATAGATGCCCGTAAACTTCGGACACCTGGAATCAACTAAAATACAGATCCATGGGACCAAAAAGGAGTTAAGTGGGCTAGGTGGTGAATGGATTGATGAAGAGCCTCTCCACGAGCCCTCTGAAGAGAAGATAGAAGCAGCTATAGGTAAGTGTCAAAGCTGTTCTCTCTTGACATTGTGGCTAATGGTAGCAGCTAGGCAGCACTTCAATGCTAATCCGTCATAATAGCAGGTCAACATATATGTGAGTACGCTGGGTAAGTAGTTGATATGAGCCCTTTGCAGACATGGAATACAGTATGTCACTCCTCATGTCGATCAGACTAATAGGTATCTATAAATAAAAGTTTGTTAGGGTTTTATTCAGGCATGACAGGCCCATTATAGAAAGAGCAGCAAAGCAATGAGCGAATTTTGCAGTTCTCTCACAGGCTGAATCAGTGATGTCTTATAAAACATATTTTCCATTAAAGTCTCAATTAATCACCATTTTGACCACACTCAGCACAATGCCAACGGTAACATAGCTGCTGATGATTAATAGTTTGTTCTGTAAAAAATACAGAATGTGTGATGTGTGATTGTAGAGGAGGTGTTTAAAGGCACCTTGGAGCAGGGGAAAAAATATCTTTAATTTACCTGTGCATGGGAAATAACAGTTAACCAATATCATAGTTTAAGAAGTGGCTTTAATCAGGCCATAACCAACTGATGTAATGAAACCACATTAATGTAGTCTTTGCATTGAATATGATTGTCAGCTGAGAAATGAATGAAGATGTTATTCTAAATTAAAGTGAGACAGTTGAGACAGAGGAGCAAAGCAAAAAGAAGAGACAAGCGTGAAAAAAGAAGGAAAAAAATCACTGATGACTGGGATTGATGCAGGGATATATTTCTGTCAGAGTGAGTAGTTTCGGCCATTTGCCCAGCAGTTAGAGTGCTCTACAGCAGCAGTGTGGATGGAGACCTCTCAACAGAAGGCTATAGTTTGGTAGATCTCAGACAGACATAATGGTCTGGGGCTGAGCCACTGCTCGGTCCCTCCGCAGACCAGGGGCAGAAATGGGAGAGAGAGGCCTGGTAATGGGCCCTAATGTGAGGACGTATTTATTTCATCCACTGGCCCAAGTAATTGGCTGTCTTTCAGTGTGGCCGGGGTTAAAACGCAGAGTGATGGATGGCAGTTTTGACAGAGGTTAGCTGGCTTCCGCTTTCACTGCTATTCTTCTCTCTGAGAGATGGATCCTGCCACTGGCTTTGGTGGAGTGATCCACTTTGAACCGCTTCATCTTGGACCAAAACCACAGGGCCAATTTTAGTAAGATTATTAAGTGAACATTAAATAAAACATGAATTAAGGAAAACAATAGAGCTATTAGCAAGGAACAGAACCCACGTATTTACCCTGGACTGGAACATAATTCTCCCAGTTTGGGTTATAATGTCACATTGAAATTCCTTCATGCGGTACTAAAGTCACTATGGGAGTATGGGATGAATGGGCATGTCAAACTCTTTAGCGACTAATCTTGATGAATGTAACGATGAGAGATGAATTTAGAGGGGAAAGCACAAACTGAACCAATTATGAAAGCCACTGCTATGCTGGCATGAGAATATTTTCCTGTCTATTAGTTGAAATGTATTGTACAATAAACTCAACTAATTCCCTAGTCAATGGATCTGAGGGGAAAATGGTGGTCTCCACAGACGGTTCTGCTCAAGTTTCAGTTGTTTATAGCCACCACTGTTGAGACCTCATCTGTTCATTTAAGTCAAAAGTAGAACAGTGTTGACTACAGAATGGAATAATTCTGGATTTGGTTGAGATACCATTTGACGAAATGTTTTTAATTGAACATGTCGTCCGTTCTGAGCTTTGCCAAACTCTCAAAGAGCTAAATGTGTGGGTTCAATTGTCAAAACTGAGCCAAAGCAGTTTCATTTGAGACTGAAGCGAGTTTCCTTTGGCTTGATGACAAAACTGTACAAGTGATTCTGAAAGCTGTAAAATACTCATTCATGAGGTTCTTGCAAAAGAAGTAAGGAATATGTAATATCAAATGAAATGAATGGGAGACAAGCAGGTATCCTCCCTGACCCCCGCCTCCACTACTCTCAGGTCTTGGCTCAGTGTCTGACCTGGCAGGTGGATCCAACCATCACTGTGGAAGGGGTAGGGCTGGTATGTTAAATTACAACTAGGGAGATGAGCTGTTTCACAGCTGCCAGGCCCACCTAACTCTTCCAACTAAATAAAAGCTGTTTAATGCATTCCATAAATCTAATCAAACAAGCCCCTCTCTCTCATTACTCCATCTGATTCAGCAGTGCTCCCTCATGCCACGCACGGCACGCCATGCCAGGACAGCTGAAAAATCAGCACTCGAAATCCAAAAACAATGAAGAGGACTTTTTAAAACCAGACGTGGACACGGTGCATGTTTTGCTTTCTTGCTCAGAGGAGACTTGAAGAATTATGTTCTCTGTTATCCTTCAGTTGATCCCTTGATTATAGTCATACAGGTTATGCTGAAATTCTTAAGCAAGCTGGGAAAGGGGCTTTGAGCATGCAAAACATACTGCTTTATGGGAATGAATCAACCATGTGACAGCTTTTAAATTCCTCAGAGTCTCCCAAACAAATGTTACTCCTGATGGTTGGAGAGGAAGTCTTTGCCGCATCCAAAAGTAAATCAAATGCATATTTATGTCTCTATTTTGTGTGTCTCGTACTCCTTTTCTTTTTTCCCTCCCTTCTGTGAAGCACAGCCTACATGGAGAAGTTTCCCTGCTTCAGCGGACTAGGCCGTAGGGATATTAGTCGAGACAGGCAATAGTGTTGATTACTCATTGGCCATTAGATTGCTTTCACTGCAGTGGCTAAGCCTCCTGCATCATGAGATCGCTTGGCTGAGTGCAAGATTAGAGAGCGTGCTTTGCTCAAATCCCCCCACTCACCCCCACCCACTGACCCGCCACCCCTTCACCCCTCCAAGCCACCCTTCCCTTTCCTTTCCCCACCTCAAAAAAAAGTTCATCTGGCTCCCCTCAGGTCAGTGAGGCAGTGCAGCGGTAAGACAGGTTGACTAGCTGTGCAGTCCTTATTACCTCATTTCCTGTGACCACAGTTTTACCCCTTTTCTTTTTCTAGTGCAGGAACATGTTTTATGATGGTAATACATAGTTAATGGTCCCTATGACTTAATTGTTTTTAGGGTCAATTTGGAGTGACAAATTCAACTGAACCCAATTGTTTTGTTGGCTCCTTGGAACATGTTTGGTCAGCGAGGAGGGAGCGGGTTCTGTTTGTGATTTTAGCGAGTCCTGTCATACACACCATCATACATGTACGAAGCACAGGGAAAACTCCCCATATGCATAAAACACATGGATAAACATTCTGCCACACGTATTTGTACTTACGACACCCATATGGACAGAATGAAGAATGGCAAGAACTCAGTGTTAAATAAAAGCCCTGTGATCTGTTTCGACCTGAGTTTTATGCCTCTGTTTCTAATGTTGGCTTCTTTTAGTGCTGATGGGATTCAGAAAAAACAACAAAAGATTTCCTTCTTAAAACAGAACAAGATGGGGAAAAAAATCACAAGTTCTCTCAGAGTCGCTTGGCGAAGTGAACTCAAAACCTGCTATGAGGGTTTATACCTTTGAGGCTCCTCTCAAAATAAGCTTGGACTTGAAAGGTGGCAAAGCAAAGGCAGGGAGAGGCATAGCAGTGCAGCTTAAAGCTCATTACTCTCTCTCCCCGGCACCTTGCTGAGTTGAAAAGGCTTGCCTGCCTCTCGTAGACACATCCACCGGCTCCTAATCAGGTCAACAGCGGAATTAACCAATCTTTTAAATTTGGTCACTGATGCTTGCAGGTTGTAAAAATACTTGCTTTTGAGTGTCATTGTGGTTTACTGTGATATAGTTCTTGTCTGTCATTTAGAACAAAGAGGGATACTTTGGGAGAGTTAAAAGACAAGGCAGAACTTCAGGGAGGACAAGGGCACATGAAAGCTCAAGTTAGGAATCTCTGCAATGGTGGAAAATAACTGATCACATTTACTCAAGTACTGTACATGAGCGCATCTTAAAGGAAGATCTATTCTAATTGACTCTTTTCATTTGAGGCTACATTAGGCTGAAGTTAGTTACTTTGTAAGCTATGATTTTACATGAAAAGTCTATTACAAATATTCATTAGATACAAATAAATAACTCTATCCAAATGACTATTCAGGAGTAGCTAGTGGTATCTCAACCAGTCACAACATTAAAAGGCTGCTTACATGCTAATGCATCAGCAATAACCCTATAAAAAATACATAATCATATAACATGCGCAGATGCGAACAACTCTGAGTGATGAACAATTGTCAGACGTAACTTTTGATACCAATACTTTATTTGTGTAAAGCTGTTCTAATCCATATTAACAACAGATCAAATGATTGCATGTAATGTGAAACGGGCACAGTGGGGGAAGAAATACCCTTTTACTTACGTCAAAATAGCAGTATCACAATGTAAAACTACTCTGTTGCAAGAAAAAGTCCTGCATTAAAAGTTTTACGTATGCACAAAAGCATCAGCACCAAGTACTCATGATGCAGAATGGCTCATTTCACAAGAATGTGTATTATGTAACAGGGTTATAAATATTGATTCATTAATGTGTTCATCACTTTAATGTTGCAGCTGGCAAAGGTAGGGCTGATTTCAGTTAATTATTGGGTATGTGACAGTAATCTATGATAATACATTAACACTTACTTGTTTGTTACATCTTGTATTAACAATCTGCATCTATAAACTAGTAACTTAAGCTATCAAATAAATGTAGTGGAGTAAAAATTATAATATTTCCCTCTGACATTTGGTGGAGTGGACATATAAAGTAGCATAAAATAGAAATTCTCAAGCACAAGTAGTTCAAAATTGCAGCTCTTGAGTAAATGTAATGTTAAATTCACAAGTGGTCACTTGTAGTTAAAGTCTACCCAGAGAATTGTCATCCAGCTGTGCCGCTCTACTCAGGTCTGTGGAGCATTTTAGCATCTTTCAACTCATTGTTTTGCTTTTATTGCTCACATGTTTACTTTTTTGGTTCAATTTCACTGCTCCCATCAGCCTGTTTCCTGTTTTCAGCCCAAAAAAGAAAAAAAAATCTACCAATAAACCCACTGTAGGCTACCTGCTCAGCACCAAATGACAGACATGAAGTAATAGAGTCTTTATCCACAAAAGAGTCAGGCTAACATTCATCAGGTGGCCAGAAACATGACACCAAATGAATGCTAATTTGGTTCCATGTATGCCGGTATGTTTTCACACAACTGTTTAAAGTGATCATATTTCAATGTTGTGTTTACAGCTTTTTATGCTCCCCTTATGTGATAAAAAAAAATCAGTGAATATAGCTTTAAGTCTAATTTTTAATGTATTTATGTGTAATTGAGTAAATTTTCATTGTGATATTGCTACTTTTACTTAAATAAATGGTCCTAGTACTTCTTCCACCACTGTGGCTCTGATATTGCAACAGTAGGTTACATGATACCGTCATCCAGCACGTTGTCCTTGCTGAGAGGTACATCAATCTCTCTCATGCAGCACGGTGCTAAAGTCGGGCCATAAAACTGTTAAAACACAGAGTGGCATGTGTGTGTTTTCCCTGGAGGAATTTTTACTGAGCTTTCCTTCTAAAAAACCACATCCCTGCCTTCAGCCTCTTTTACTTGCCACCTCCTTAACGCACACTTTTTCCCCCAACACACACATACACCTATAGACACACGTCACCTGTCAGATGGTAATGTGCTGACTTCCACTGGAGGTTTTATCAAGTCTTTTTGCAGTGTGACAAAATGGCACCAAGCAATATTGAGGTTGAAATATGAGGTCACAGAGCTCTGACAGGTTCCACATAAAAGGTTATTGATCTCTCTGAAGGGACAGATGTAAATCTGAATGTGGCAAACCTCCACCCCCCCCCCCCCCACCCCCCCACCCCCACCCCCACCCCCCCCCCCCCCCACACACACACACACACCCTAACCCTTGGTGCTGTTTCACCCCTGTAATCATGCAGCCTCAGGGAGCCAAGGGGAGAGATCATGGAGGAGGTTGGGAGGATGAGAGGTGAGGTGGAGAGGGTGTTGTAGCAGTGGCAGATACCTGGGGTGAGTGCTGCTGAGCTGTGGGAATGTGGGATATGCTCTTTGACATCCCTCTGTGGATTACGGCTCATGAGCCATCACTCCCAGTTGACCTGACTCTACATCATCATCTACCCAGACCTATCAAGGAGCAGGTCTGGCTTGGCCTGGCCTGGTCTGGGCCTTCACCACCACTGGAGTAAGGAGGGGAAGGGGTTGAAGCGAGCCAGAGGGAAGCTTCTGGAAAGAGAGAACATGAGCCTACATATGCAAGCTCAGCCCAGAAAGATGAGGTGACAGAGAAGGTGAGGTGAGGTGCAGGAGCAGTGAGCGAAGGTCCTATAAAGGATTGGTGAGATAAAGGAAAACGGGATAATCTCTTGTAGATTTATGAACCCTTTGCTGAAGCCCAATGAGTCAAAAATAGAAATCATAAATACAGAAATATTTAAACCTTTCTCTCTCTCTCTCTCTCTCTCTCAATATATATATATATATATATATATATATATATATATATATATATATATATATATATATATATATATATATATATATATATATATATATATATATATATATATATATATATATATATATACATATATATATATATATATACATATATACATATATATATACATATATACATATATATATAAAGTTACTAATCAATGTTGGAAATTTATGGTAGAACTTTGACAAGATTATCTCTGTAAACAAATAAAACAGGCTAATCCTAGCTGTTGCGGTTATGCATTGGACTGGAGCTGCTGTAAGCCATTAAAAGTCTGCAGCTATGAGAAACAGAAAGGTAGAGTCATGTGGAAAACAGGTTGTTGCACTGCTGCTCTTTTGTTCTCTTGTATTGTGGCACTGAGCTGGGAGCAACAGTATCTCTATAATGAAATTTTAATTTGCATTTCTATCTGTGTCTCATCTACAATAAAACAGCACCACACATTTCTCTGTGGTAATAAATCGGGTGCAGCAGCTTTAAGTGTGTTTGCATTCACTGGTTTTAAAGAATGAATTTAATGAATGAGAATTAGTACCACCAATTGTTCATCTCGATACACCCAACTCCTAATATTCACATGTAGTCCATGGAAACATTTTTTATTTTAATTTTTTTATTAGTTTGTTTCACATTTGCAGTGACTTTGGAAGGAAATTTGCATGAATTTACATTCCAACTTCCCATTTTATTCTCTTCTGAACAGGAACCTTAACACACATATTGCATGAGAGCAAGCATTTTCAGTTGGCTGTGTTCCTTCAATTTTACTACGCAAAGAATCGGTGCAGTCCTTAAGTAAATAAGGACATATGCAGTTCAACTGTTAAGTGCATAAACAAGGGCCAGAAGTCTGCAGGAATGCTAGAAGCTTTGTGAGGACGTACTTAGGCAAAGTGGTGCTTTGGGCTAAATGCTAACATTAATATGCTAACATGCTCACATTTACAATGTCAGCAAACTGACATATGTGGGACATTTTGACCTGATGACCTATATGAAAAGACAGGATCACCAAAGTGATTACAGTTGGGGAACAACTGGGAACATGAATGTCAGTACCAAATTTCATGGCATGGAGACAAGCTCGTAGCTTGGCAAAAAACATCCAAGTAGGCTAAAAGGTTGAGCTACTCTGTTGCTGATTATTCTCTCAGCTGAAGTGTTTGGATGAGCTGTACCAGACACTGTATTACACATGTCCATTCTGTGAAAGGACAACCAGGACATCACAGGTGAGAATAAGCCCTCGTGTGTTTGAAGCACAGCCATTATATGACGTACGATTTATCATCCACTAACTCCAGCCCACAAGCCATTAATAAAAGACTGCCTGACACCATGACTCACTCCATCTTTGCTTGTTTTATATATGGGGCATGAGCATACCAAGATAGATTTGTAAAACAAGTCAGAAATGAAGATCATGTGTGGAACACTTGTTTCTTACAAAAACAGAGAAAGAGCGATATCAAAGCTGAAAGATTAAAGGGGAATAGAGAATAGCCTTCACCCAGTGAGATCATTCCTCAAATTCCAGCGAGATGCAGGAGAGAGTCTCGCCAGTGGCTCATTTGGCATGATTGACATTATTTGCTACCATTAGCCACTAGTATGCGGTTGCCCTCTGACCTTCCAGCAACCATGTTGTTTGAAACAACTTTAAGCAGTACGGTTTAATCTGCATGGGAAAAAAAGCTTGTGGAACCCGCCTGTCCAGGGCCTCTTAGATCAATCAACAATTAGAGGTGAGATAATGGTGGCCGTATCTCCAGGGTCAATGATCGTAAACTCTCCTCCCTGCCGGGCTCAGCCGAGTCCCTCCTGCTCCATCACCGCAGCCATAATAACCACAGTGAGGGTTATAGATGCAGGCGTAGTAGACCGTATGTTTCTTTAACCACAGCGGTTTGACGTTAAGAAAAGCAGAAACTCTCTCTTTTCCTCTGAGCGACAGACAGACATTTCAGCCAAGAAGTTCCTGCCTCTGCCTCCTCAGACTGACGTAAGTGTGAATTAAGCAGCGCAACACAGAGGCGAGGCAGAGCGGGCTTAAAATCTGAGCTATGCACAGGAACATTTTGATTGACAGTTTGATCCTGAAGTTGAAAGCTTGTTTATCACGCACTGCGCACGGCCTGTGGCAGCGCTGAGATATTTATGCTCAATAAAAGAAGTTACAGTAAGGTAGTGGTATTACAGTCAAATGAAGGATACCGCAATGACTGATGGATTTACTGTGCCACACAGTCAGTTTCATTTCAGAAAATACTTCTGTTATATTACATGTAATGTATTTATTTCAGATTTCTAAATCTGTGGTATTTTATAAGAGGAATAAAATTCATGATACAGCTTTTGACTAACTATGAAACATTTCCTCCAACAGTAATTCCCTGTTTTGAGTGACCCTGTCAATGTTCTGCTTCCCTGCCGTAAGGACATAAACATGGTCACAGTACAGCCAGTGTATGTACATGTTAAAGGGGGCGAATGGTGTAAAAATGAAGAACACCTGAGGTATATTAAGTTTGCAGCAGACTGAACTGTGAACCTTTCGTTTTGAGCATCTGGTGTGAAACAAGGGTTAACAACATCTACACTGCATCTAAAAAAGCCCCATATTTACCCCCCCCCCCCTCAAAAAAAAAGACTGCAGAGGTGCAGAGGTGCTGAGGTGCTGCGGCCCACATGAGGCGAGGAAAGGGGAACTAAGAGGGGGGCAAAGAGGACTAGGGGAGGTCCCTGCTCAAAAGCAAACAATAGCTGCATGTCCAGTGTTACGACGTAATCAGTGCAAATGTAATTAGAGATGTCATTTCTCACAATAAGTGTTTTTACTCAGGGAGAAACCATCCAGGTGAATGCTTCCAGGATGACTTTCTCTGACATGTGATATCGATTTGCACTTGTCTGTCAGTAAAGTGAGTCATTGTTTAACTTCCTCCCCAACACCCAAAGCCGTCTCTCCACGGGATGAGGAATGTTTGGATGTTGAAGGATGAGAGTTCTACTGTTGGTAATAATCCTGCTCGCTGTGTTGGGCTGCGCAAACACATTGGATTTATACATGTATCACACTGATGACAGCTCAAGGCCACACTGAAAGTAAACATATGATGGTACTGTTCGAGTCAAAAATTCAAACTATTTACTCGTATATTTTTAAATGTCTGGAGCAATTATAGCAATGTTGGAATATAACTTAGTATATTTACTCAAGTACGGGGTTGAAGTACAATTTATAGGTACTCGTCATTATATGCTACTCAATCCTTCAAGTTCACCACATTAAATGGGTACAATACTTCACACTCCACTGCATGCAAACTGTATTTCACAGACTTGATGATGATTTATGATTTAAATAAATAATTTTTTAATAAATTCATGTATCCGTAATAATGATGTAACAATATAATATCTAAAAATATAACACTCACTGACAGCATTTTATGCATAATGAGTACATTTCCTTTTGATAGCCTACTTTACAGCCAGTAAGAACACTGCTAATAATACATCTGTTCTGTTTTGAATGTAGACACTGCACTGCTTGTAACGTATTACACTGTGGTAATGTTTGCTTGAGTAAAGGAGCACTTCCTTTTCACACTGCCAGACCTTATAACTGTCCGCTCAGTGATTCTATGCATGGTAGACAGACAGCACATGAGAGACTGATGCCAAAAGAAATGCCAGAGCACAGTGGTACATGAATGAAGACACATCAACCACAGACACATCAATCAGGTTTTGTTCAGATTTGATCGGCAGCATGTGAGAGACCTCCTGACGGACAAACAAACAAGTCATTAAAAAACAAACACCCCCTTCAATGAGTAACTATTTTCCATTCTCATAAGAAAAGCCAGAGTGAAGCCAGGGGCTGTTGTTTATGTCATGCTCAACATGTTCCTTTCTTCAGGAATCAACACATTTTCTTGGGCTGTTTTAGTGCTGCAGTTTAGGATGTGTCTTTATGCACCCTGGACTTACGGTAGCCTGATAATTGTTTAAATGTGTTTTGTCTCCAGAGAGCCCTTTGCCTTCTGGTGTGTGTGTATGTGTGCGTGTGTGTGTGTGTTTCTGTGTACAATAAGGAGGTTAATAAAAGAACATTTCCTTACTTCGGGGAACATTCCCTGTCTAAGGAAGTGTTAATAAGTGCACTTAAACCCTGTAGAGTATTTCCCAAGTGATACCAGGCAGTGGCTCAGCATTCAGCAAGCTGCACAACAATATAACTCTTTGTTTGTTTGATGCTTAAGAATCATTGACGCACCAAAAAGCTGTCTGGAATTATTTTAAGAGGACACAACTGATTGTGCTGAAGGATATGCGTCTAAGCAAAGCATGGTCGTGACACAGAACAGTTCTAGGTAGGCCTTACAGCTGACATGAGGACTTGCACACAGTAGTGGCTAGTTGCTGCGAACACACGTGTCCCGCTTCAGACCTGTTTGTCTCCTCTCTCTGCAGGGCCAGATGCTGCACTGATGTGTTCTTCCATATGGAACCACTCGGCTAAGCAAACAGAGAGGAGGCTGGATCACCACAGTGGGAAGGGAACCGTCCCTCTGAGTAATAATAATGAAAAGTAGGCTAACCATACGTCAGCTATCCCACATTTACAACAGTTTCCATCCGTCAAACCCTCCCTCCTCGCCCAACCAACCTCTCTCTGCCCCTTACCTGGCATAATCCACAACAGGCTCACAACAAGTGCACTCATCTACTAGTTTTGGACTAGCATGGGTTTTTTGAAGGCTTGTGATGGTCTTTGTTAATTATTACTGCTGACAATTTTGAGAAACGAATATTATGTAATCAGGGTGGCACGGTGACGCGGAAGGTAGTGCGCATGTCTCACAGCAAGAAGGTCGTCAGTTTGATCCCCGGGTTGGGCAGGGCCTTTCTGTGCGAAGTTTGCATGTTCTTCCCGTGATTGTGTGGGTTCTCTCCGAGCACTCCGGCTTCCTCCCACAGACCAAAAACATGCTAATTAGGTTAATTGGTGACTCTAAGATTGCTCATAGGTGTGAGTGTGAGCGTGAATGTTTGTATGTCTATAAATGTTGCCTACGATCGACTAGTGACCGGTCCACGGTGTACCCCGCCTCTTGCCCGTTGACAGCTGGGATAGGCTCCAGCCCCCCCGGAACCCCGAAAGGGATAGTCGGGTATAGAAAATGGATGGATGGATATTATGTAATCATAATGTTGTTTAAGGTTAAGGGCTTTCCATAAATAACCAGTATAATATTGGCCCATATGGCAGAGAATGAATGAATTAAAACGAATAGCATTTTTCTGTCATGGCAGAGATGGACAATAGATGCATATGACATACGTCTTATTTAGATTTTTATGAAGACTGGTGGTGCTAACACCTTTAAAGTGAAATAAATAATGATTGTTTGACAATCGACACTACATGGTGAAATTGCTAGTCTTAAGTCTGTGGTACTGTCATCGTCAGGTACCACAGCTGAACCACGACTGAGCGCCAATTTAGGGAGCCAGCATATGATGGAAGGCTGCACAGGAAATCTGTGGATTTGTGATTGGTCTCATACTGACATTTAAATTCCTTGAGCAGCAAATCCACCTGTTCGCAGGTAAGGTAGATGATTTTATCTGTCCACTGAGAGTCAACAAAGTAAGATTTGACCCATTTTTCTTTAAACTTCCATTTCTCTTCAATCATACAGTGTTTTCCCATGATGCCTTTTCCACATTAAACTACTGAGTAGTCCGCTGAAATACAGCACTAGCACTGATGACAGAGCGTGATTCGTGCAACGCTCACGAGGTGCCACCATGGAACCAGTAGCTTTCTACAAGTTGTCATTTCTAACCTGAGAGACGCTTGTTACAGGGGCACAGTGGGATTTATTAGCCGAGCAATGTGTTGGATGTAGGCTATTGAAAGTGAGAGTATTGAAATAGAATGAAATATAATCCATGCATTTGTGTCATGTTTGGGGTCCACCCAAAATGTTTCTGAGGGAGCACTTTGGAACCCCTGGGTGAAACCCCTGAAGCTCCAAAAGATCTTTATTTTTCTCTTTACAGTCATGATTTTTTGTTCTCAGACCTGAACGATAAAATATGGTGTTTATCAGAGCGCTCCGAAACAACTCCTATGAAGGTACATACATGATTGATCTTTGGTTAAGGTTTGGTTACATTTAGGCAAAGTTTAAGACCAGCTGCCTGATCTTAAATTTGCCTGTAAACAATAACTGTTATGTTGTACCAAGTTTGACACTAAACGACAAAGACGAAGACAGGGTTTTGAAAGTGCTGCATAAGCCCAAAGGTCATTGACATGTAATCCTTCAATTGATGTTAAAACCTAAAACATCCCCAGAGTCAGACCTTTGATATTTTCACATGACAACAGTAACAATACAGATGTGTATGTGCGCACACCCACACACACACACACACACACACACACACACATTGGTTGTATCATAATGTCTGAAATGTCCTTACAAATGATGATACAGTACAACAAAGTCAATTCCCAGTGACAGCAGCTCTTTGATCAAAGAACTGGCTTCTTTCGGCCACTGATGACACATACTTCTGTGTGTGTGTGTGCGAGCATGTGAGTGTGTGTCTCAGTCTACCCTTAGGTCCCCTGGGGTGAAAATGAGACGGCTTCATATCAAGATACACACACACACACCACTGCACTCCTCGCCAATGGTCCCCCTATCCGCCTATATTACAAAATATGATTTATAGCCCCTAAATACAGCCATGAGGTGCTTTAATAAGACAGGGAGCTTATAAAGAGGGACATGTGATTAAGAGCAGATCCCTGATCCTCTTGGGTCAATGAGGAGCATATAATATAGTTTAGGGGCGGGGGGTGGGGTGATGGGACAGATGTACAGAGGTCCTGAAGGTAAGGCTATGAGATCTTATTGGCTGTCGGACTCAATCCAGCCGGCGCTCTGGCTTCCTGAGCTCTGCAGTGATCCTCCTCTGTGGGAGAAGATATTGCAAAATAGAGAAGGAATTCTCTTTTTTTTTTTTATCT
This sequence comes from Chaetodon trifascialis, assembly GCF_039877785.1. NCBI lineage: Eukaryota > Metazoa > Chordata > Actinopteri > Chaetodontiformes > Chaetodontidae > Chaetodon > Chaetodon trifascialis. Next base: position 11,088,025 of record NC_092062.1, read on the forward strand.
CTGTTGCAGTTGGATTGGTAGTATTTATCTCCTAGTCTAATGAATAGAGACATAGAATAATGCATAGGGTCAGGGATTTCAACTAGACCACTGAGAAATAAGCAAAGCCTCTCTGTACCACCCCCTCTGATTGAGCTCATTAGAAACTGAGGTTGCTTTACTCTCAAACAATTACAAAGGCATCATGTGATATGATCCAGGCTATACTTGCACTAATTCAAGTCAAAAGGTGGGGTTTCTGGGATCCTCTGTCATGCCAGAAACACACACACATATGCGTCTATCGATCCTTCTGCTCTGTACCTACAGGGAACAGGGTCAGGCTCTGGCTTCAGTCACAGAGCTGGACCAGGACAAAGGACAGGGTCCAATCTGTGCTGCCAGTGGTGTATGTGATACAGACAAAAGCACAAAGATCTGAGTGCCTGATCTGAGCCAGTCATGCCCAAGGTGAGGAACACGGTATAAAAGATCCACCATGGAGAATAAGGATGGTGTGCAGCAGGCTGGAACAGTATCTGAAGCCTCCATTCAGCTTCATGGTGAAAATCACACACAGACTGTGATGTGTAACATCAGTTCCCCTTGAAATGGACTGTATTTTAACATTATACACCTTTATTTAAATGCACATTCAGTCACATTCACACACCGATGGGTACAAAGCTGCCATATGTGCATGTTGGAGGGAGTTACCAACTCTGCAATTATAGACCTTTTTCACAGCGGACATTTTGACATGTCATAGCAGGAAAAGCACTGGTGTAATAATCACATTAATGATGGCTGCGTTCCGTTTAGACATGTCAGTTCCAGAGTCCAGATATTTTGCAGGTTCCCTCACTGGCATGGCTTAATGGGACACTTATATGGTGCAGAGCCATCAATACTATTTGTACCTTTTCTTTCCATGCTATAGCAATTCAAAATGTCGGTATAACTGGTTTTTCAAGAAGCTCAGGTAGCAATGGCTAGTTCCTCCCCAACAGCTGTCTACTTTAGCACAGCTCTCAGATGGAGGATGAACAGTAGCACATGTTGTTAGGGTACGAAAAAGATAGATAGATAGATAGATAGATAGATAGATAGATAGATAGATAGATAGATAGATAGATAGATAGATAGATAGATAGATAGATAGATAGATAGATAGATACTTTATTCATCCCCAAGGGAAATTCACAAGTTCCAGCATATTCCACAAATTTTAAGTAAAGGGCATGCAATAAATAATCTAACAACAACAACATCAGAATAATTAAATATTTTCCCTATTACAGGCATTTCACCAGGCAATCTGCAGAGGAGTGGGGCATTATCTCCAGCCTGATCAACACTGATGAGGACAACAGATTAATTACACTCATGTATCGTACCTCATCCTGCATCTGCCTTCCTCAGTCAAAACAAAAGGAATCCAGACAACTAGAAAAACAATATTGGGAAACATGGAGAACAAAGACTACAAAGAAAGAAAATATGTGCTTTGCATTCCTTCTTACTGCATTCCACTGTCCAGGTTACATGAGCCACTAACTTGTAATGCGCAGTAATATTGATGCATGGACATACTGTAGTTCTTGTGCCCTTGAGGCCCAACAGTCTGCAGCATTTCATGCCAACCCAATCACCTCAGCAGGTCAGTTTCTCCCCACTACTTGAAAGCCAATCAGTAAAATTAGCTGGTGGAGTGTTTGCTTGGAAGGAAAACAGCAGCAGACTTTTGGCCCTCCATTGTATAGTGGGTTTTTTTTTTTTTTTTTTGTCACTTTTTTAGCCACTACCTGTACTCTTGTTCACTGGCTTTTTATATACAGTATATATATACTCTCTCTCTCTCTCTCTCTCTCTCTCTCTCTGTGTGTGTGTGTGTGTGTGTGTGTGTGAGAGAGAATGTTTAAGAAAATGTTAAACGCTTTAATTCAGCTCCTCTTTTGCCCTGGATGCTCTGTCTTAGTTCAGCTGAGTCTCAGACTGTCCCTGTAGCTCAGCTGTGGACCTGGGGAAGACATTAGCATCAGGGAGACTTTAACAGAAACGTCCCTGCAGCTCAGAGGGCCACAGCAGTCCAGGCTCTGATTTGGAGTGGACCGGAGCGTGTGGCAAGCAGGCAAGGTCTCATCATCACCATCGTTTCCTCTCTCACTCACACCCCCTCTCTCCCTCTTTTGCTCTCTTTCTCTCACTCTTTCTCTCTCTATCTCTCTCTGTGTGGTCCAAAGTGTTGACCATCTGGGAGAAATGGAAGTGGAGGACAGGGTCCCAATCCAACTAACTCTGTCAGCAAGGCAATGCTTTTTCCCCACGTCTGCCTGTGCGAAGGACAAAAAAAGGAAGAGAGAGAGAGAGAGAGAGAGAGAGAGAGAGAGAGAGAGAGAGAGAGAGAGAGACTGTCCTTGCTCCGTCTAGTGTCTGCTTACTGCTAACCTCCCCAGGTCCTGCATTGCCTCATCCTATATGAGCTCAAAATGGGCTGGGACCCATGTGTCAGGGGTCGCACTGTGGGGACTAGGCTTGGCCTGAAAGCCTGGGAAACGTGTAGATATTTGGCTATATACATTATAGCTGCCAAGAGCAAATACTGCATGTATGCATGCTTGTGCACAAACAACAACATAGATATACACTACATTTAAAACACATGGCTAAGTATAAGTGGGTGTAAAACTGTGAAAAAAGGGAGAGGAGACCTGCTGTAGGTAAACAGGTTGAGAGCATCGTGGTTGTGCAGAGGGAAAAATCCCCCTGTAAGATCCCATCCCCCTGTTGTCCTTCAACCACACACCTCACAAATCACAGCAGCTTCTCACCAAAGTCCACATTCCTCAAGATTCAACTTCATGAGAAACATATGGCTGACGTGAATCACATTATTCCTGATTAAGTGAGTTTTGGGGGAGAGCATCCATAATAAACATTTTAGGTATTAGAAATGAATTCATTTGATAACTACAGTGCATCGTACAGTGAAAATAATGCCCACTACAGGTAATGTACTTGTGTAGTTTTACATTCCCTGGCATGCGATCAATACAATCTTCCAAAGATGGTGAGATAAATGCAAGCATAACTTGGTGGACAGTATGTATATGAGTATGAAAAACCTCCAAAAAGTACTGACATACTGGTGCTAATAAATAAACATAAACAGCCAATCCTAAATTAAGAATAAAAATGTTTAATATTTGAAACAATAAAACCATACACAGCAGATTTTAAAAAGATATACTGACATAAACAAACGTAATTTGTTCCATCTACATTTGATATCAATAAAACTTTAGTTTGTTGAAAAATCAACTTTGTGCTCCTCTGTCTAAGATCTGTCTGTGGTAGGTCACAATATTACACAATATATCCAAGTTCTCTCTAGAAATTGGCCTTGATAACACAACCTGTGGCTGATTTAGAAATGACTTGCAAACCAGATTTCAATATGTTGCAGCTGATGGTGTTCACTTGATTTTTTATTTTATTTTTTTTTTTTTAACATCAATAGAGAATTTCATCAGAGTTCAATCACAGGTCCTGTCCTTTTCACAAATGAGTAACCAGGGACTGAATTGTTCATTCTACTTGTATGCAGATGACGATGCAATTTTTACAAGTGCAGACATAACTGAATATGACTGTAGATTTGACCCTACACGAACACATAATATCAATCTAAAACTAGTTGGCAAATGGCTAGTAACTCTAAGCTGATTATTGGAAAGCTTATTTATCTTGCAGTCTTGGATAGAGCTTGGAAAGGGTTAGGGCCATGGAGTGTGGATTATATAGCTATACAGTACATAACTATGTACCATGACACTGCATGCTTTTAATGTCAAACCCCATGGAAGGTGGCTGTAAACATGTCGTAGTTTTGTCCTTAACAGACAGTATGAATGCTCAATATGTTGAGACGGATGATAATGAGCAACATTGAACAGTCAACTTTGAGAGGCAATTTATGAGTAATAATACTCTTTCAGGCATTGTCCAGCAAATTCCAACTCAGAACTTTCTTATAGTGTTTACCTGAGTTCAGAGGTGAGTACTTGTGCTTTGACTCGTCTGATATGAATCACAGAGATAAAGTAGTGTCGGGAATGAAGGTACAATCAGTCTGTTTCCCCTGTGGGGACGTGGCTAAAGGTTTGAAGAGTCATTACATGGAGAAGAGAGTGGCGTGTAAGTGATGGCATGTCATTTGCTCATTGAACAACCTCTACCCTCCAATTCACACCATCCCACAATCAGCTGAGGACACAGATGAAAGGGGCAAGACAGTGACAACACAGCAGTGAGGGGAAAAAATGTATAGAAACAAAACAAAGACAGGAAAAAAAAAACTGCCGCAGCAAACGTTGGCGAAGGATAATTAGAGGGCAGGATCTTGTCATGCCATGCGATTACTCAATTCCTGTGATATCCCTGAGAAGCTCCAGCGGGCCTGCTCTATAATCTGAGCCTCGGCCAAAAGACACTGCACAGAAAGAAGAAGGCACAAGAGCCAGACAGATGCAGCAAGAGAGTTCAAAACGTCATCAGTAAATCATGACCATAAGAAGTGTTTATCCTCTTATTTTGACACATGTTGCATCCTGCAAGTTCATGTTTATGCCTCTGTCGTCATAGAAAATCGAGTAGAAGGTGTTCAGCATGTAAGAAATAAAATACTTAGTGCCGCCATCTTCAAAGACAGTACCACAGTTAAATCAAACCTACTTACAACAGAGTGATACAAACCAAAACGTGTTCAGCACATGAGTCATATTGCCCAAGGGTGTATGGGAGTACGAAACTTTATTAAGAGCCCTGTAAACTGGGGGCATCTAAATTACAACTTTGATTATTAATTACCCCAAAAGAAGCCATCTATTATTGAAACCACGTCATCCTGCTGTTGGCGGAGCAGCCAGCCAGTGATTCAGAATGGTGAAGCACAGGAAACTACTCTGGCAAATTACACAGAGGGCAGGAAGAGTGTGAAGCATGTATAGAGGAAAACATTGAACAGCCTGCAGTCACACAGATTGGGTGACGTGGGGACAGAGAAGAATTTTCATTGCAAGAAAAACATCAAAAATAGTGTGTTTCTCCCAGAGTATTATCCCTGTTAAAGTGGACAACATCTATTACAACTATATTACAAATATTACTATTGCCATCACCCTGTCACGTCAAGTGTTGCTACTTCTTCACAGCTTTACAACTTGACTTTATTATTGAGTAATGCATACAAGCATGCCCAAGCAGTTCACATGGAAAATACAAGACACATAAAAATTAAAGGATAATTCCCATTTATTACAGTTTGGGTCATATTTTCACAGTTCTGGGCAGTATTTCGGTCATTGAAGTATTGCTGAGACCGTGCAACACAGGATCAAGTGCAATACGTCAATAATGAGACGTGATATCAGACAGGCAACAAGCCAAAAGTTCAGATTATAAAGACTGTAAGGAACCACAAAGCACCTCGTCTAGCACATCATCCTGTGTGATTCCTTTTGCATTGCCCCTATTTAATTGTATAGACATATGTACATTTCCAAAGTTTTGTATTTATTTCAAAGGGGGGTTTTTTTTGGGGGGGGGGGGTGTTTTGTTTTGTTTTGTTTTGTTTTGTTTTGTTTTGTTTTGTTTTGTTTTACAGTAGTCTTAAAAGCAGCCACACAACATTTCACTACACATATTTTTGTATTTATGTGACAAATAAAACTGGGGGTCTGCTGTCTTCCTGTCCCGATATAAGTGACAAACTTGGTGAATTCAATGTTACTATGATGACTATGATATACAACTGCACAAGATGTCTAAAACTAAACTAGATCCATATGTGATGCATGCATTTTGAAATGATGTGAAGACTAAGTGAGTGTCTTTTTTTCAAGTTGCTGCAGTTAAACCAAGTAAGCTAATAAGCAAACAGCACATCTGCTAGTTAACTAGCGGCAGCATCTTATATAAATCTGCTGGGTTGGTCCAAAACTTTTTGACATCAGTCAGTTAATTAGCACTTTCCCCGAGCAGCTGCATCTGTTCTGTCTGTTCTGCAGATTTATGCCGGGGAGAAGGAAAGACGGTGAGGGAAAGCATTCTCTGATTTCAGACTCTTTTTTCTTTCTTCCTTTCCTCTTCCTCCTCTCAGACCCAATCCCACCTCCTCTACTCTCCCATCGCCGCCTATAACAGCACTGATCTATGAAAACATACAAACATGACACTGAGCCTATGATAAACACCAGGTCTGTATTTGGGGAGCAGAGGAAATCAACTCCAGTTCAGGATGTAACCACTACCTCTGCCCAGATCAATCATACTCCAGCAGACCTGCATGTGGGGGGCAACCATATCAGTACAGGCGGGGGGGTTGGGAGGTGTACACACACATGCACATAAACACACACACACAAACAAAAGCTCTGGTAGTCTCTGTGCAGTGCAATGCACACATGGCCACAGCACACACAAAGTTAACAAGTCTCCCAGGCAGACAGGTAAAGAATGAACCCGCTGCAACTGGATTCCAGGGCCATGGTGCTGGGTTTACACTTTCAACTCCCCCTTCCTTATCTCCCAGATTAGCTCGATAAGAGAATTATGAAGCCAGACGGACATCTAAAGCTTCCTGGGGGGTCAACGGTGTGATGAGAGACAGCCCGGGAGGCAAGACTGCCGCCTCTGAAACGCTTAACCCTCCCACAACATACATGCACACACACATGTGCACGCATATGCACAGACCCCCACCCCAGGGCTCTACTTATTCATTGCTCCATCATCCCTTTCCCCTTTATCAGAAAGAGAAGGAGCAGGAAACAAAGGAGGAGGGAAGTAAAGGAATGGGGTGAGTACAGATAGCCTTGCTTCTGTGACTTCCTTCCTGTGCATTCCAGGTTTTGTGACCCTCTTTCAAGGACAAAGAGCTGAAACTCACTTCCCTCCTTCTCAAAATTCAGGGGAAAAAAAGGGAACTTTCTCTCCAAGTTGCAGGATGTAAAGAACGATAAATTATGGAGGTCAGGAAGTCACCTGGTCAGATGAGCGACTCAGCACTATGCAGGTACCAACATCTGGGTATGGAATGTCCATGAAATGTATGAAACGGTGGGACTAAAGTATCCTCCTGCTAATGCATTATTTTTTTTGGGGGGGGGGGGTGATTTAGATTTTTTTTCTTTTTCGTGCTAAAAAATTTTTATGGGAAAATTTTCCTTATCATCGTAACAACATCAATTTTTCTGACAAATTCTCAAAGTTTGGATGTTAGCGTCCTCGATAGCACCACCAAAGGAAGAATAGCCTTGCTGCATCACTGCACAGAGATAATGTACTAACTAAAATGAAGTGAAACTAGAGAAGGCTAAATGTTCTGAAGAAAATTTACAACCCCATCACCAGAACAAATGTTGGCATTGTACATTTCTGCAAAACATGGATATGTTGAAACTTTATGATTCTTTCCCTTCAAACTTTACGTATCTTTACGTTTCAATTTTATGTTGGGACAAAGCTGTGGTTGAGGCTTGGTTAAGTTTAGGCACAAAAACACTTGTTTATGGTTAGGAAAAAAAATTATATTTTGGCTTAAAATATGGTTTTGGAGCCACGAACGTTGCTCAGCAGTAGTCTGCTGCCTCATTAGCTGACATGCCACCTAAGAAAAGCTCAGCTCATGTACATGCACTGTTTATCTGAACCACATCACTTCCATACCTGTTGGAGAAACGCTGATATGATATGTGTGAAATATACAAATTTGATATATGTAGAAAAGTATGATGCCAACATTTTATTCTGGAAAATGGGCTGAAATTTAACTACACATATTTTTTGTATGTAACCCCCAGGTTGAGATCCACAGCACAGCCAAAAGCCACATGATCCTTACATGGTCCTTGTTATGATATTGTGGGTCTCTGGAAAGAATATGCTGTTTGAAAATAAGTTTGGTGTTTTTTCTACCACACACACTAAATGTGGCGGGGAACAATGTCTCCTGCAGAGTTTACCATTGGCAGAAGGGAATCTGTGCCCTCACCCATCACACATCCTCCCTTGAGTGAACACCTACATGGTGCCAGAATTTAAGAGTTTTAAAGAGGCTTTAAAGGAACAACAAGCACGACCCCACCCATACCCCAACCCTTTCCACGTTTCCTCCGCATCTCAACACCGGCAAGTCTCGGCGTCCATCCATCCCATGATTCATCCTCTAGCTCTGTCATCTGTGACTAGTGACGCACCCTACTGCCCGGGGCATAATGAAACCTCTTACTGAGATCACAGCTGCACCGACACCTTCACCGTCTGATCCCATGCTCTGGTATCGTCTTCACCCATCAGCCATGCAAAAGTGCCTCTTTGGACCCCTTAACTCCAACCTTCTTCACACTTATGCCCTCACCCTTGGTTCAGGCCAGCTAACCTCTCATGCCATGCTAATTTAATCCAAAAACACTTCCTATAGCAGCCTGTTAATGTCAGACCAGATTTCCTCTACATTCTCTGTAACCCAGAAAAGAGCACCACCCTGCCACTTTGCCAGGAACCTTCCTTGGTTTAGTGTTTCCCAACAAACGGCAAATATGCTTCAAAACCAATAAACCTACCCCTGATATTTATTAGGCTGTTATTCAAGTATTCCCTCCCAACTCAGCCAAAGGGAGACGCACAGGCATGCATACATGCAAGAGTATGCACATACTTACACACACACATGCAGGCAGTCACACAGCTTTCGTCAGCCGCAGACATATTAGTAATTCTAATGAGGAGCAGAAGATTAAAGAGTTGCGTTGTCTTGGGTGTTACAGTACACGTCTAGCTTTACTGTGAGGACCAGAGGTCAAGAAGAGGAACACCGAGGGAGGAAATTGAGAGCATTTCTTGATTAAAGGCCTCTGGAACATCTAACCTTTGACTGCCCGCAAACTCGTCAGTGCTCTGACTTCATGTGCTGCTTGGCCCGGACCGCTTTTCTGTGTTAGGGACCTCCAATAGCTCCTGGAAAAGAAAGAGGATAAAGGAGGATATTCAGGGACTCACATCGCTTGCCCAGACATCTGGGGACAAACTGGTAAAAGCAGCAGCCAGCTTGGCAGCAGAAGTTATTGTTTGGCTTGTGTGACTGTGTAGAATGACATTGGCATGTAAAGACTGCTCTGTTTTTGGATGGAAATAACAGGCACGCACTGAACATTACTCTTTCGCCTTCCCATCCCTGTTGATGGTTAGCTGTTTTATTCAGGATTTGGTTTGAAAAGCTGAGAAAAAGATTTTTTTGAAAGCTGATAAATGTTTTCAGGAGTGCATTGCACTTACATCAAAAATATATTGAAACTGTAAAACACTTTATTTCCAGCTATTTCCACACTGAAAACAACTTCATGGGGCGCACCTCCACCTTTTCCTCTCATTCACTCAAACCACTGTTTCCTCATGTCCCCTGGCCTTACAACTCCTTCAGCCCCATGCAGTTAGCTTATCAATCCTCCCTCTCCTCCATCATCAATCTCCCAGTGAAAATGTCCTTGATTCTGCCTGTTGTTTCCTCGATTGCCAGCGTGACCCTGCAAAAGCCCCCCCATTTCTGCCAGGTTGGTCGGAGGCTAATAAAACTGTCTTGGTCAGTCATAAGACACCCTGAGAGAGAGAAAGAGGGTGGGTTTGGGGGGGCGAGAAGCAGGGTCATGGCTCAGAGCAGGCTCAGTCGGACCTTACTGGCTCAGCCAAGGGGAGGGTCTCACTTTTCGGACCTCCAAACCTAGAGGATGATAAATGGCATTTAAAGGAGACAGTAAAACACAACTATTGCATAAAGTCATCAGTTAAAGTTAATTACAAAATATATGGGGGTTTGATTGAATGGGTCTCCAGGGAGTGATCAGGGAGAGAAGCTGCAGGCGAGCCGTAGACAGTTGTCGGATGAGCGGCAGTGACTCACGCACATTCCTTTAACTGGGACCTGGTCTATGTAAAGGACTTCAGTGAGTGGGGATGATTCATCCTGGCCGCTATAAAAGAAAAAGCCATGAGCAAATGTTGGTCACTACCATGCTCGATGCTTGATGAGGAACCTGGAAACATCCAGGCAAATCATTTAAAGTCATGCTGGTTTATATTCAAAGCTGCACTAGGCAAGATTTTTACGTGGATCACAAGAGCAATATCCTACACTTGTTTGTAGGCATCAGTGGGAAAAGGACTCTACCTGCTTCATTCACACTGACCCAATTGAGAGGAAACTGAGGTCCAATAATATTACACTTTGTAGATGTAATACTCATTATCAGGGGTTTGAAATTCTCAGCATGCAGTTTGCTCATACTACCTTTTACACTTCTTAAACATACGCTGATTCAGAGATTCTTGCCAGTGTGGGTTGTCACTCCTCAATCTTACAGCCAGACAAGAACATTGATATCTGACGGTTCTGCAAAATCCAGATTACAGTCGATAATGGTATATATAACTGAGGTATGATTGAGGCTAGGAAAGAACTTTGTTATTACAAAAAAAAAACAAAAAAAACATGAATTTTAGGGTCTATAGTTAGGGTTACACATCTAAAATGCTTAGTTAAGGTTAGGGAAAGTTCATGGTTATGATGAATTAAAACGCTGATTGCAGGTCTGTAACTCATGTCTGCTGCCTGAAAGTCAGACCTGCTACATGACCAAGTACAGTTAATGCTGAATATTAGCAGTAGGAGATTATCCAATGTGGTTGCATGTTCGGGCACATTTGCATAAAGTGGAATTTTTGTCAGCTTGCCAACATCACACCACTGGGTGGCTTTTGAGTGGGTGGGTGAGTGAACAGCACATGTTTCATCCTGTTGGATCTCCAGTGTTTGACTTCATGTGTTAGTGATAACATGGCACTGCTGAGACATACATATGAAGTTGTTTAATGTTGGTTTAAAGTTTATTGAAAATCTAGACATACACAATATAAATGTAAAATGAGTTTTGGCTTATAGCGGTTGGCTAAAACCATTGTTTTATTTGCTATGCATGCAAAGCAAATAATGTTAATGTTTTTGGAAGATGATCAAAATTCGAGTGATTCTTGATGCATGTTTGGGATCATGAACATCTTCATGCTCAGAATGAACTGTGGAAAATGAAAGATTATCCACTGACAGTCATACAGCAGACCCATATAGAAAATATGGTGAAAATGGTGTAGAGGATAGTATGCATGCTTTGTATAAGTGCTCATGTCCGTGTGTGTGTGTGTGTGTGTGTGTGTGTGTGTGTGTGTGTGTGTTTAGGGGATCTGTTACGTTTCAGACAGAGGGCTTTGTTACTGCTTCTGAGTGTTGGGGTGCAGCCGTGCATGCAATCAGTCTGTGTTTCTTTTTAATTTTCAAAAAGTCTGTTTTTGGGCCTCCTATAGTTCAGCGCCAACTCAAAAGCACAATCACACATTCACAAGCACGTACACAAACACACACACACACACACACACGCACACACACACACACACACACACACACACACACACAAAGATAGAGAGAAACACATACAAAAAACTTTTGTGTTCCCTTCCAAGCGAAATGATTTAAGCCAGTTCCTCATTCAACCAGCAGACGCCATGTGTTTCTCATGTTGCCCTGACGGTCCCTTTTCATGAGATCTTCATGTTATATTTCAGAGAAAAATGGACAGAAAGTCTAATTTCTCTGCATCATGTTCTAAAGTACAAATCACATTGAGGGAAAATGCTAAGGAAGAGAAGAATGGAAGGTGGGGGGGCAGGACTGGTGGTGGTGGTGGTGGTGTATAAATCTTCATGGGGTTTGCAGGGAAGGAAACTCTTATGCTGAGGAACAAGAAGCACATGTAGCGAGCAAGCTACCAGGAAATTGGTATAGTCTTGTATGATTTTATAGGGATCTTGGGCATGCCCTTCACATTAATTAGGATGTGGAGTGCGGAGGTATTTTTTACAGGAAACTAAGTATGGAACCCCTGCTGTCTGCCTCAGGGCTGAGGCAGCTCCTGAGTCAAAAAACCTAGAGGACTCTGTAACCAAAGTAAAGCACGATAATGCAGGTCATATGCACACAAACAGGCTGACACACACAATCAGGCACGAACACACGCATACACAGACACATACTGTACACACGCATGAGGGAAACATTATTTTTTGAGGACAAACGAATGAGAAAATGATGTTCTGGAGGTTTAAGTGGCCAGTGCAGGTTCTTTTTTTTAAATGTGGAATTTCAAGTTAATCTTTTTCTTTTGTTTGTTTTGTTTTTTGTACTTTGAGGTGATGTTGTTAAGGAAAGTTTGCTAATGAATCTCTGCTACTCCTCTGTGGCAAAATAATATCTTAATTTGGGTTACTCAGGCTGTGCTTCACTATAAGGACTCATCTCCTATTGGGAGACAAAAACATGATCTCAAAGAGCTGAACTCTGTAAAGCTGAAACACTTACATTCTTACCTCTGATTCGCTTTTCCACTCTAGTCCCCTTCTCCTCTTTTAGCCCAGCGTGTGTGTAAGTGCGTGTGTTGACTGCCTGTTTGCAAACTCCTCTCCTCTCTGCCCACCCAGGTAGTTCTTCAGAAGTACACAGTAGTAACTTCATCCTCTGTCTACTTAAACATGGCACTGCTGAAATGCTTGCATTCATTTGCCAACCTGAACAGAGACCAAAAGGAACTGTTGTCAAACTTTGTTTCAAATCTCATCTGAGCATGTGCTCGTCTGTCTGTATATACATCACAATCTTTTAATCCAGTCATTTTTTCTGCGATTATGTCCTTACATTTTTTTCTGCAAAAGCCATTCAGTGTATTTACATTCTGTAATTACCTCTAATTACCTATCTGTAAAGTAGTTTTCCCACCTACACACGAGGGATCTGCAGGAATAAAGTTACTATGTGTAATTTTATCTCAGATTGCAATCAGTCTTCAGTTGATCAGTCTCAAAGCTGTATTAAGATATTGCTATTTATAACCCAATATTTCCAACTACTGCTGCTTCACATTTAAAGCATCCAGCTGGAGAGTGCACAACTCCAAGTCTTCAGCAAGGCCACCAACTCTACTGTGCCTACACACACGCATGAAAATCACATCGCCTCTGCAATTATTGCTGACCAACTTCTTTATTAAAACTGCTCCTCTGTTTTATTTCTGTTGTATTAAAGCGCACGAGTTGTGACCAACAGCAACAACAGGCATCACCAAACCAACCAGGACTGATAGGGTTTTTTTTTTTTTCTTGGGGGGGGGGGTTGTTTTTTGGTTTTAATGCATTGACCTGCTTTGTCTTTTCATGCTTCATTAAACATGCCTGACTTCTGGATGAAAAATTTAAAGTGGGCACAGCTTAAAATATTCTTTTAGAGAAACAAAATAAACATTTCTTAATAAGATATAGATTTTTGCAGCATATATGCAGAACTTCGTAATTTGCACTTTGTAGCGGTGTTTCCCAACCTGATGATTTTGCTTAACAAGAGTTATTTCAGCTGCGCAAAGTTATGCTTTGCTTTTCCCTTCAAGGCTTTAAAAACTTCTGAAATACAGCAAGGAAAGTCACTCTTTGGTTGAACAGCATGAAATCCTGAAATGACATGGGGCTGCAAATAAATATTGCTTCCGTGGAAGGGGTTACAAGACAAAAAGGGGAACCAGTGCTTTAGGATTTGACAAAAAAGGTGCTGAGAAAACCTCACTATTCCCCCCATAAATACCTGCCATTGCTCTTATTCCTGAATATTTGCACTCCCACGCAGACAAACCAGAGGCTAGATCTGCAGTTGCAGAGGAGGAGGAACCATCGGAGTGTGTAGCACAGTGTCAGGACAAGCTGTGTCTAAACGTCTCAATGTATGTTTACACAATCTAATGCACAAGTTCAAAGGTGAAGGGGAAAAGGCCTTTTAATGTTTCCGGGTTTATTTATTCAGCCTAGTGTCTGGCTAAGAACTAACTCCCACCCACCCTCTCTTCAGGCCCTCCTACAAGGGTTCCCACCTCAAATGACATCGCAAAGCCTGCGATGTGATTGGTGAAAAGCACAATGTGGTCTGTGTGAGAGGGGGAAAAAAGAGGAGCTGTAACTTCTATCCACATGTTTTCTGAGGCAAGTTAAGCACACATAGTAGTATATAAGGGCAATAAATCAGCAACAGCCGACCACAATAGTCCCGCTCATTTCGGCGCAGAGGTGGGGGGGCTCTGTTATCGATTTCAAACAGCTCATGTAATTTTCTTTACAAGCACAGATCTCGAGGTTTAATGATAAGTTGTTTCATTTTGAGAAGAGAAGTGAAATCTGAATTATGTGTGGAAATTTCTGCATCTGTATGGCATATGTATAAATAAGCTAAATCTGCATTGCTCTCATTCTGAGCAGATGTTCAAAATAGTATTAAATGTACACACACACACACACACACACACACACACACACATCCACACACACTATAAAAATTGCTTTAGGTAGGCAAACGCAGTATGCCAAACTTTAACTGTTGTTCCTGTGAGCAGTCAATCATAAACAGTTGAGCCATTTTATTTGGCCAACTCGCTGTTAGTGGAAAGTGTTGGCATGCTGACCAGAGGCTCATAAAATTGACATGTCTGTAAATTCATGCATTTATTGACACAAATTAGTAGATGCAATGCCTTCCTCCGCTATTTCATTCTGCACTTTTCTCTACATTCTCAACCAGTTGGACAGTTTTTGGATGAGGTTCCCAGTCTAAGGGAAGTGCTTTTTTCTTTCTCTTTTCTTTTTCTTTTTTTTCTGAAGAGGCAAGTTTCAAAATCTTTTAGTAGAATGTCGCGGCCAGACTAAACAGAAAACAGAAAAGTTTACTGTGCACAGATGCACTCAAGTTCAGTTTGAGTCCAGGAACTCAAGCCAAAGAGTCATGGCTGGCTGTATATTATGGCTGTCAGGGGGCTCTCGTCTTCAGACAAGGACAAACCATTACATTATGCAGTGGAGAGAATATTTTTTGAGGGGACAGTTTGGAACTGAGCGCTGGTGCTGCTGTCTGTGCGGAGTCTGCGTGTGTTGCCTGCGTTTGTGTGGGTTTCGTGCAGGTGATCCAGATTGTTCCCACGGTCCAGACGCGTACAGGTGAATTCAAAACTTCAATTTTGAATGAATGAATGCAATCTTTTGGTGACCCTGTGCAGGGAAAAGCAGATGTGGAAGATAGATGGATAAGGAAAATAGAAACATGCACTCATGTACAAGTCACACATGCCAAAAGCAACATGCTATATCTGCTGTGTAGAGTTTGCGGTGCTGGAGAACCTGAGCCCTCTTTAAAAGCTCAAAAAACAAACTTAACGTTGGTTTATCATCACCGTGATGCCTCATGACTTTTCCTTATTATATGAAATTGCAAATAGACATGATTTTGAACTGATGACATGTCGACTACAGACCATCACGTCATTCTGTTTGGGTTCTCCGAGACCTCAGAGCTAACATGGATCATATTCTCTACATGTGTGATTGGTTTTTGCAGTATTTCTTATGCAGCACTATCGCTCCAAAACCCCAAATAAATCTATTTAGATTTATGTTATAAGACTTTTACAAGCGTTCATTTGTAAGAGGCACTGTGAAGGATGAATTTGGTTTTTGACCAATAAAAGGAATATATATTTGTTAATATAAGTTACAAAACAGAATATGTCCATATTTGGTGGAAAAACAATGATTTATGGTCATTTTTGTTTTTTGTCACCATCAATTTTCATTTGTGAAAACTCACAAAATGAAAGGTACAAGATCAGCGCTTACCTCCATATTGGGTTTTGATAAAGTCAGAGGAAAAGAATATATTTGACAGAAAAAAAAATATGTAAGTGCAATAATTTAAAAAGATTCAAATTATCACTTTAATACACTTTTTTCTGTTTTCTTTTCTCTTTGTGAACCAAACCATGAAGAGCTAAAACAAATGGCAACGAAACATCCATCCATTTTCTATACCGCCTATCCCTTCGGGGGTTCCGGGGGGGCTGGAGCCCAGCTATCAACGGTCGAGAGGCGGGGTACACCCTGGACCGGTCGCCAGTCAATCGCAGGGCAACATATACAGACAACCATTCACGCTCACACTCACACCTAAGGACAATTTAGAGTTAACCTAATGAGCATGTTTTTGGTCTGTGGGAGGAAGCCGGAGTGCCCGGAGAGAACCCACACAAGCACGGGAAGAACATGTAAACTTCACATATAAAGGCCCCACCCGGGGATCGAACCAGCAACCTTTCTCTCTGTGAGGCACGCGCACTACCTGCTGCTCCACCGTGGAGCCCGGCAACAAAACAATTAAAAACAATTATCGATCTCTCTCACACACTTGTGTTAAACACAAGTGTTGCTGCCTGTCTGTTTGGTTTATTCAGCTGTACAGGACTGAGACCTTGTTCAGAATCTGGTTTCTGACCATCGGTGATCCCACCCAGCGACAGGAAGCACTGTACGTTATGGGTTAAACGTGCCATGAATTATGGGTTAAGGTTTTTACCCCAGAAGAAAGTCCTTTAATGTTCTAAATTGCTGGGCACTGAAGGAAGGAATGGCTCTCATATGGCTTTTCTTGATGAGTTATGGTTCTTTAGTAATTTTGCCATGTGAGACGCACTGAAATGATGCATTTATGCAGCTCCTGCCCTGGTTTAAACCAAAGCAAGCAGGCTAAAGGCTTGAGAACAAACTAACTCTGCTTTCCCAACCTCATTTTCTCAATTTCACCCTTGCTTGTCCCCTCCTCCCCACGCTAACGAGATGTGCCAGTCACAGGACACCCTGCTGGCTGGAGAGAGCATTGCCTCTGTGGGACAGGTGAGGAGCAAGCTTTAGCCGATCAGCCTGGCTGGAAATCAGGAATGCCCTCCTCCTCCTCCTCATCCTCCTCCTCCTTCTTCCCTTCCTAATGGCTCATACCAAACTCACCAGGAGATCTGTGGACGCACCATCCCCAGACCATGAGAAGACTGCCACCAACCTCCCCAGAGGTGGAGGATTATGCGTGCAAATGCTTTGCATCTGTGTGCTTTCTGTCTGTGCATGCCAGAGTGCTATTTCTACATAAGCTAAATGTAATGGGAGACAGTCTCATGTCCCCAAAGGTTAAAGTTTCATGCTGAGAGGGCCGATGTTTTCATTTTACAAACAGAAAAAGAGAAGATACTCATGGATGGAGTTTTCATTCATAAACTATTGATCATAGCCTAGCCTCATAGGGAGGCACTGGTGTGATTTAAATGCAGTCATAGACAAGTGTATGGCACTCTGTCATGAAACTGTATCCATCAATGGGCATGCTTGTTAAGAGGTTTTATTAAAAAATGCTGAAAAGATGTTTCACTACTGTTCTGGTATTTTTATTATTTTATTTTTATGAGAACATAATTTTTTCCTCCCTTTCCGTTTGGTTTCTTTGCCTCAGTTTACATTTTCTTTACTGCCTCTTCTCCAGAGTTCAGCTGGAAGTGCTCTGTTTTCTCCACAAGAATTTTATGACTCTCTAACAGAGTGTTGAGACACAAAACACTTAAGCAGCGCTGGAAAAGACGGCGGGACGGGACTGACAAACAGGGACACAAAGCCTTGGAGGAATGAGGAGGAGAGAGATGGAGACAGACAGGAAGAGAGTGTGTGTATGTGTGTGTGTGTGTGTGTGTGTGTGTGTGTGTGTGTGTGTGTGTGTGTGTGTGTGTGTGTGTGTGTGTGTGTGCGTGCGTGTGTGTGCAAGGCCAGCATATTTCAGCCTGATGACCAAGCATTTCTACTTGTTATTTAAAGTCATTTCCAAATCTCACAGGAAGTGCGTAGTTGGCTTCCAGAGGACATATGGTGTTAAACGTACCTGCTCTGCCCAGTTGTGCTCCGATTTGACGTTGATGAGCTACATCTCACATGCTTAATGGTTAACAGCAGCCATGCAGCATCTGTTCAATGTCTTTCTGAGGGTGGATATGCATTTTTAAGGCCAATAAGTGCACAAGTGACAGGGTTGCATGGAATAGTCCGCCCCAGATTAATCAGATTCAGTGCAATAACCCTGCAATCCTAGAAGTCTGAAGCGAGACCCCGGATCTTAATTCAAGACTTGCATTTTGAACCCCTCTGAAGTAGACAAAGAGGTAATTTGCAGAAGCATCTGGATCCGGTGGCAAAGCAGGCCAAGCAGCGGAGTACGTTCCCATCCACAGCCACTCTCCACCCAGCCCCCTTTCCCCTCCAACCACCACCCTCGTCTGTTTATCATAGGATCTCCAACACACAATCAAACATGAAAGGATGAGTGCTCGCAAGAGCCTTTTTAGATTTTGTGGAAATGTGACATCTCTGGAAACATTTAGGCTGTCATAGCTGCTGCTGCTCTTCAAAGAGCGCCGAGAGGAATAGATTAATGTCGCTTCTGAAACGAACCTTCTTCCTGTCTGTCCTCCTTTCCTACTAAACACGCTGGCTCCCTATATCTGCTGTAACCATACATGCACACAGACTACTGACTGTATAGTAATAAGGCAGCAAATCATTTTAAGATGTGTGTGTGTGTGTGTGTGTGTGTGTGTGTGTGTGTGTGTGTGTGTGTGTGTGTGTGTGTGTGTGTGTGTGTGTGTGTGTGTGTGTGTGTGTGTGTGTGTGTGTGTGTGTGTGTGTGTGTCAGCCTTGTAGTGGTCATGATTTCTAACTGATAAGGCATGTGTGTTTATTTTCTATATCACAAAATATTTACTTCTGTATCCCACAATCTAGATTTAAAGTTATCTATGTATGTCTTTGAGTTATGCCAACTAAATAGGAAAGGTATGTGAACACATATTGTACAGCAGCATGTCATCATACCAAGTGGATGTACTTTGCTTATTATACTCCATGTTTTCTGCATCAGCAGGCCAATGGGAACTGTATGGAAATGGATGTGAATGCATCAATGTATCGCTTTCAAACTAGGACATGCAAACTGAACATGAAAACAACCGGCCACAAAAATGTTCCTTTAATCATTAACTTTAACTCAGTCCCCTCCATGCCAGTGTACTGAAGATAGACTGGAGAAACCGTGTAAATGCTGTGACAGGGTTTTCTTTTGACAGTGTAGCCTTCCAAAAGGATGTTTCAGCAGTTTAGTGTTATATTCCAATATTTGAGGGACTTGGGAAACGGATTTAAAAGACTGAGTCAGAATCAATGCAGTGAAAATCCTGGCCTTTATGCTGTGCTCAGAATTTTAGACATGGAATAATTGCATACACAGTCAGTGGAAAGCCACTCATGGACATGAATAGAGGCAAATTCACCCAGGGTGGCTTATATTGAGGCAAACACATGTCATACAGGCATCCCCAACTCACACACACACAAATTCAGCGTGTACTTTTCTCACAAGCTTACTGTGCAGCTGTACATTGGCTGTTTGGAGACAAATAAATGCAGACGGCATTACAGGCCCTGCTGTTTGTTTCACTTTCTGTCTGAACTGATTTTCACGCCGAGTGACCCTTTCAGTGATGTGACAGCGAGATGGATTTGTGATTAAAGATGACGCAGCCAGCTCAACACCCAGCATCTTCAGAGCTACCCAACACTCTGAGATATGTGGTGAGTGCTTAAGTATCTTTGAGCAAGGCATTCAATGAGATCCAGATATGCTGTTCTGTAGCAATCCCTGACCTTTGGCCTCTGGAGAAGTTCAAATTGAAAGACTTTGCAAGATATCACATGATCACAGTGACACTTTCTTGTTTTACAGATTTGCTGTTTAAGTTGACTACTCATCACTTTCCACTCAAATGTAGCCTACATGCATGGACATAGTTGACATCGTGGACTGTATCTCGTATTACTACACCTTCACAGGGTCTGAGGCAGCACAAGGTTAGTCTTAAGGTTGGTGACTCCAAATAGAAGCAAGAGGAAACTAAATGAACTTCACTATGTGGATATGCTATAATTCAACACTAACATGATGAGATATTTTATACCAAAGGGAAGGAGGCTGACATTATTTTCCTGTTAATGGAAAGATCACCTGTATTACCGTAATATGGCAATAAGAATGTGATGATGTGTATGGCCTTTTTTTTTAGTGATTACAAACATTTTCCTCACAAATTGTACCCAAGATGCACAGTTGTAAATGTTTTAATAAAGGAGCTGATGGTCAGCCAGAGGTCAGATAGAGAGTGGCTCTAGCAGACAGATGATTCAAACTGGGAGGTGAAGTGCTTTTGCTAATATAGACAGACTATAAGAAAGATGAGAAAGAGAGACAAAAATAGGAGGCAGAGAGGGTCAGACAGAGAGAAAGGAATGCTGTTTACGCATTGCACTCATCCATAAGAGGGCTCCATCTCAACAGTCAGTCAGCCGGACGTTGCCTTGAGTTCAGCACCACATCCAGCCAACACCCCTCCTCTCCACCCCCAAACCACCCAACCCTAAACCACCACCACTTTACCAACACAAAAAGATGCAGCACGGCACTTTCCTTTTCACCCTAGCATGCAACCCCCCCACCACCACCACCACCACCCAACACACACACACACACACACACCACTGGCCTCCCCCTTTCCCACCTTTGTATCAGTTGAAAGGCATATGGTTACTGCCATCCGATTCCCCTCGGCTGAAAGTGCCTTTCACTTTACCGCAGTTCACAAAGAGGTCAGACTACGGCAAACAGAAATATTGTGTGAGAGCTCACTTTTTTGTGCCTGAGCTAAGAGATGTGAGAGACACAAGAAAAGCAGGGGAGAGAGAGTCCCTGATAAAGTTACATCTGGTCAAACAAACCTCACTCCATTCCTCATGCCAGAGCGGGAGAATTTATGTTGTAGTGAATAAAGAGCGGTATTTGAGAGAATTGACAGAAACTAACCTCGGACATGGTCAGCCATACATCATTCATTCAACTCCACATCCTTGCACCGAGATTTCCACCTAGGTCGGATTTCCTGATGTAGTTCAAACAGCTGCAGCAGAAGTTTGCTGTGTGCAGCCACATTAGTGGAATTTTCAGTAAAAGTCAAACGGTGACAAATTCAGGACTGAGAGGACAAGGGCGTCCTGTCTGAGGCGAGCGTCACAATGAGAAAATCAATCATCGATGGGCAGGTAAAGCTGATAGCAGCAAGGTGTCAGAAGTATCACAGTGGCCAGTGTGTGTAACATGATGAGGCAGTGTTTCGGTCACAAACCCCTGGGTGCTCTAGGCTATCTAGTCTCTCCAACTCTCTTTGTTCTACTCTGGTAAATGATTAATAATGAGTGTTCCTCTGCTGACCTTGTTTGTTAAAAGACTTGTACCTGACAACTCTCCACAGTTTGTGCTCCAAAGGAAAACTGTTTCTGACACAGACAGAGACCTACTCCTATTTCAGAACGTCTCCTTGTGCCGATTAAACAAGTCATAGAATAAGTTGAGCTCTTTGAAGCTTTGCAATCACTACCCCAGCGTCCCTATTGTTAACCTTAATAATTGTAGCCATGAGTTGCAGGGTAAATTTTCAGACCACAGCCCTGTAATTAGACTGCCTATTCAGGCACCAATTTATGACCAATATTTTACTTGGCAGAAAAGCTACTGAGCTAAAGATTTGATTTCCAAGCGGGAACTCTGGGGAACCACACCAAAACAGCCTCTGGAAAGAAACCACGCAGCCAAAGACTCTTCAGCACTTCAAACACTTCACTGCAAACTAAAAGAGATTAATTCTGAAAAGCTAACTGGTGTTTACTTTGCTCTTTACGATGGTTCCTTTTCGCAGGATAACATTTGGTGAGAAAGTGTCAGGCTTGGTTTTACTTGAGAGCTGCTGCTTCCCTGCAGACCAGGGACTCTTCGAGGAGATCTTCCCCCAGCAACCCACAGCAACAACAGACTGACGACCGTCCTGGAAGCATGCCTTGTTCCAAGGGGCCATCAAACATTTATTCATCTCATAAGCTGCTGCCAACAGTCTCACTCACAGCCGTGGGCGCTGCAGTGAGCTGGGCAAAGGGAGGGCAGGGCAGGCCCACAGTTGCAGCAGTCATAAAGAAGATAGTGAATTTATATGCATTTCTGCTCTTTGTGTGTGTGTGAATACAAGTAAGCGTGTGTGTTTGTGTATTAGGGAATGTGGTGGTGAGGGTGTTTTTTTACCCCTGAATGGGAGACTGCCTTGCACTATAAATCTGTCCCTCATTGGGAAGACAAAATGAAAATGGCCCCGTCATAAAACATCTGTAATGGCTCCATCCACCACCAGCGCATAATGGGGCAATTACCAAGAAGGGGGCTAGGACAGCATGAAGCCTTTAGCTCTCTTTGGTACACCACATAATGCTTTGGTGCATGTGTTTGTGTCCCATATGCAATATGTGTGTATATGCATATGCTAGTGCTTCATTCCAGCTTACGACCACTATGTGAAGATCTTAAAGGAGACACAATGTAAGGCATATTGCAAAAACCTCCACTTCTACCTGTTCATTGACCCTGGACCCTGAAACCATTCTTTCCACTCTGCACGGTGACAGACAGGCACATCTAATCTGAAATTGCATTATTGATGCCTGATCTTTTGCACGGCCCAGCCCCAGCCCTGCGTCTTCCACACCTCGTAATCAAGCATAATTGAGGTTAACTGTACGGCACGGCTGAAATGCTAGACAGGTAAGCCGCAGCCTCTCATGATTAATGTAGTGTGTTAGTGTTCTGGGCTCTGACCTTTTGAGATAGGCCAGGCACCATTTTTAAGTGAAAGCTCTGCCTCTGCCGAGTTGTGGAGTTGTCCATCAAGTCCTCCTGCATCCCGCCACTCTCCACCCCACCATCATCCCCCTTTCCAAAGTCAGATCCTTGTCTTGCTGCCTCATTGCCCCTGACCCATGTTTGTTTGCTTACATGTCTCATTTTACAATGCAGAACCAAAACCTCTTTTTACCACCTAGGCCCCTCTTTAGATTTGGTATGTTTTATGTATTGGAGAGAGAAACTTGATGGGTATTGATCGAGTGTGGATCAGAGGAGCAAGAATTGTGCTGTTGACTCTGAGATTCTGGGTGTTTTCCTTACTTTTGAGCCATAAAGGTTATTCTGTGCTACTCCGGAGCTGCTTTGCTTTTAAATTCCTGTCTTTTCCATTAACATTGCAAGTCAAAGCATTCATTTGAGGTCTAATTTATCAATGTGCTGATCATTCAGACAAGCGAATGCCACTGTCCAGCCCCGGCTGGTCTGCAACCATCTCTCTCCTCTCCATAAACCTCCACGGATGTGAATTGGCAGGGAGGTCATGTCCTTGCTTTGCTCCCAAACACAAGCATTGTCAGAGTTAACTGAGCAAATTTACTTTTGGCTCGAGCTCATTCAGACCCTCACACAGAGACACTCAACAAAATAAAAAGATGAACTGTGAGCATACAAAGAGACAATCTGCCTTTCTGCAGAGATTTGCAGGAGAATCAAGAAGGTGTACTTGTTAATCAGGGGATGGCGAGGACCCAGGTCACCATCTGTAACATAGACCAGGGGCAGTAAATGGATGAGGAGGGGTGAAAGGGCACCCTCAGACATTCCTTTAGAAAATAAACAGAACAAAAGCGGGCTTCTCTGGACAGGTACTCCAAGCAGATCTATCAAGTTGACATCAGTTTTTACTCTTTTCTGAGTTTATGAATGCAAAGATTTTGCCCAGATGCAAAAACCACAAACACACTTTAGAGCACAGTTTCTGCTGCAGCTGAAATCAGCTACATTAGTGATGGCTTCGTCCTCATATTTCAAAAGCTCAGTTGGGAGCGAGTTTAATGCAATTAGCAGGTTATCTGTGGTGAAGTGGAGGTGTCTGCTCTCTTCCTGTTGCCGTATGGTCTGGCAGGAGGGAGGGATGGCTTTCTGCAGGACCACATAGGAAGAGACAGAGGAAGAGATGGGCAGATGCCCTGTTTGAAGAAACACCCTGGTCTTTTGTTACACTATGGCTGCTCTGCCTCTGCCTTTATTATCTGTCTCTGCTTAAAGAGGAGCTGCCAAGTGCAACCAACCACCATTCTCTGAAATGACACATTTTTTTCAATTTTGTTTTTCAAGTGATTTCAAAAATTTCTATAAAACAAGTCTCTTAAAATAAGTTTGGATCGCAGGAGAGAAAAAAACAAGTCATGACCTCTGCCATTAAGGCACAAGCAAGTGTATTTAATGTTTGGGGCCGCCCCTGCTTTTGTGTTGAAGCCAGTGGTTCAATGAAAGGCGGCAGTAGGGGTCATCTCAGGCATCTGCTGCTCTCCTGCACTACTCATCTGTCCATCTGTGTACGCTGCCGCCCTTCTGTCCACTCACGCGGACTGACAGACACACAGACACAAACAGACAGACGCACTCCTTAACGTTGCACGTCAAGGCACACATAAAGTTGGTCAGGGTGTTTTTATTCTACATCTGTTGAGCTCAGAGAGGCACCACCTTGCAATGGCCTGTGTCCTTGGCTGGAGAAAGGTGTCAAGCTTTATTATAGAGTTAACTACAGTATCTGCAAAGCATAATGGTGGGAACTACAAGAAACCAGAGAAGGAGGGACCCCTCTAGAGGCAAAAAAAGAGAAAAAAAATACTGAGAGGAGAGAAACAGTCTCTGCAAAATAAAGAAGTTCTTGCTGGATTTTATCAGTGGCAGTTTCAAAGTCAGGCCTTGGCAGCGACAGAGCTCCTCTTTTCTCTTCCTCTCTGTACATTTAAATTGTATCCATTCAACAAATCAAAGCACAAGATCTAAGTCCTCATAATACATTTTCTAATGCTCCTTAATGCCCGTTCAACAAATTTCTGCATGCTTAGAGGTCCCCGCTGTCTGGAAGATCAGCATGATTGATGCCTTTCCTGCTGCTGATGGGGACATCACTGATAACGGAGAGGTTAAGTATGAGGAACATTTGTGTCTCCATATGAGCCAAGACTTTTTTCTTTTTATCTTGGAGAGGCTCCTGGCTTTCCACTCAGAGCAACACCTTGTAGATATTCAGTTATGCAGCCTTACAGATCTCTAAAGAGGAGCCTCCATGCACAGATGTTGGGTGTCAAGTCTATTTAAGTCTTTCTGGTGAAAAGGACCCCTCTCTTTGCCAATTTTGGTTTGCTTAGACTAATATATTAGGATGGAGTTTCAAATAAACACAACTTTCTTTTTTCTTTTTCGCTCTCCCTGCCTCGGCGTGGAGCAGAGGAACAATAAGGCGGTTGTGATGAAGAACTTTATAGGAACATTTAACTTGAGAGTGAGGGATTGAAGCGGGTAAACAAAGCATTCCTTTCCCTTTCATCACCATTTAACTGTTCCCTTAACATTCAGTCTCTCCTCCAGGCCAGTGCCCACCAGACCGGGGAACTTGTCAAATAAATATAAATCAAAAAGTAAAGGTTTATCCCACGAGTTACCGTGAAGTTGCTTAGAAATTTATACTTGATATTACATTATTTCTACTCCACAATCAGCTGTAGAGACTTGTGGCAGTGCACAGCATCTCCCATAGTGCACTTGTGTGCGGCAGGGACTGAATGGCTTGTCGCAGCACCCCGGCAATGCTGTTCCAGGCTTATAGCCTGGGGGGCCATTTGGTCATACTCAGGGGGATGGTTGTTGTGTCAGTCATTTGCGGTGACCGCTAAAGAGTGCACTTAGCATCCTCTGTTTCCCCCTAGCAAACATGTGGGGAGTGACATGATACTGTACAAGAGCCTGGACAACATATAACATTTCAAAGCAATTTCCTAATTGTTTCCAGGCCAAGGTCGATAGCCTATATGGAAGCAATCCCTTCTTTCAAACTTTTTCATCCACAGATTGGGAAACATTAAAGTGTTAAGTAAACTTGACCCAGGCAGGCTAATTCATTGGGAAATAGCTGGGGTTCATACATTCAGTGCCATATCAGTGACAGTCAGTCAGTGGATTTCCTTCTACGTGGATGGTCACCATATGTTTATCTGGTTTTTGTGGTGCGAGCCTGAGCCAGTCAGTCACTGAATAATGACATTTGTTGTCTATAATGAGACATTGTTTACAAAGGGGAAGACTAGATTAGATTGCATACCTGAAGGCAAAGGTATATGTGCTCCATATGCACATCTTAGAGGGGGAGTCTTGAATTTGATTGAAAAAAAAAAAGAAAAAAGAAAGAAAAAGAAACTCTCTGTAGCTAAAAAATTACCACAATGTAGTATTTTGTTTTCTTTCTTTCTTCTTCATCTTTTGAAGGTCATGCAGAATGATCTTAAACTTTGTGTTTTTTAAAACATATATATTGATTATATATATATTGAAGCATATTTAATCATCCAGGAGGAAAAAGTATGCATGGTTGGAGACTTGAGAATCGGAACACAGGAAGTTACTCAGGTGTACATAATTAAACAAAATACTAGTAATATGACTCTTCTTGTTGATTTAAATATTCCATTGATTAAAAAAAAAAAGAAAAAACTTTTCTTATTCCCCCATAAAGAAGTTTGTTCAGGAAGTCAGACTCTTCACAACACTTCAAATGAATGAAATGAATGCAAAAGGGGTTACATTAATCATCAGAAGTACCAGACTTTGTTTGGAATTTTATTTGTACAGTAATGGTGTGGAATATTATCCAGTAATATATGTATATAAATGATCTTATATGTCGTCGTAAAAGCTCTTTACACTAACTGAATGCACCTCAAAACTCAGATCCTATATGCAATTATGAGGTAGACATTAATAATGGTATTTTCCACCCTCTGCAAAAAAAAAAAAAAAAATCGAATACACCTTAAATTACTCTTGTCAATGTAAGAAATATATGATTATCATGAAACTCTGTACATCACAAATAATAAAATAATTATAGATAGAAATTATACCGATTTGAGTGCATTTTGTATATTTACAAAGAAATGCCGTTTTCTCATTTCTTCATTCGTTGCACTTTGTAAAGTTTTCAACTGTACAAATATTTACAGCTCAGAAAAAAATAATGAACAGCAGTGCATTCAAGCTAATGTGCATTTAAATATCGTCTCGTTTGCGAGTCCTTTTTCTTACATTTTCGTCATTAGAGAAGACCGACTCTCTCGGTGACTGCATCTCCTTGGCGCAGTCAATTGTAGAAGTGCATTTCGTAAAGATGCAGACTTTTGAGCAAAAAGTTCCTCTCAGTTATGTGTGCTTTTTTCTTTTTCTTTCTTTTCTTTTTTTTTTTTTTTTTTAACAACAGGGGCCCTAGTCAGGCACAAGTCTGGTTTTGTGTCCTTTCTGTCCACAAAGGCGCACGACGCCTCTCTCTGCGCCTCTCAACTGGCCTCCAGTAAGGCAAAAATCTCTTGAAGGCATAACCCACCATCTTATCTCCCCTTCTCAGACCAGTCTGCGTGTGTTTGTGTGTGTGTGCGTGTGTGCGTGCGTGTGTGTGTGTGTGCGTGTGTGTGTGTGTTTGGTACATTAGACATTCACCCCCTTTGAAAAACAGGCACTTGCTCGGGCCTGTAATGACTCCAGCTGGACAGTGGCAATTACGGCCTGGATGCACATACCCAAAAGAGTCCGGCCTGGCTGGCAGGATCACACGGCAGAGCTGCAACAAAGCGCTGACAGGCAAAGCCCACTGTCCTCTGGCCTCGGCACGAACAGGTGCACAGCCGGACTCAATAGGCTCCCATCACGCCTTGCGCCCATTCCTTGTGCCATATGGACACGTCTCAGTCTCTGGGAAACAATAGCCTGTTTGATGAGAGGTGACTTGTTGCACGGATGGGAATGAAGGCATAACACTTTAAGGCAGAGTGTGAATTCTTGTGACTGTACTGAGTTTGAATAAATAGCAGATATCGCCTGTGTGTGCATCCCTTTTGAATAAAGACAAGGCGCGTCATGCGTCGAAGCATTTCAGACCTATGAGGACTTTATATGTTCAACCTGGGACCCAGCAAGTCTTATCTTTGATATTTATGTCCTTTTAAGTTTATATACACATACATATATACATGTATATGTGTGCATATATATATGAATAAGGGCCGCTACCTGCACCCACACTGCTCCACCACCATGTCCTCGTATTGTTTGTACACCACGTTATTGCCTGAGTCTATGTACAGGATGCTGATGGGGCTGAGTTTGGTGGGGACGCAGCAGCTGGGCGGGGTGCTGTTGGGGTCCATGGAGTTCATGAGCGTTTGTATGATGGCGTGGTTGGTCGGCTCGAGGTGCGACCTCAGGGGGAAGTCACACACCCCCTCACAGTGGTATGCCTCGTAATCCAGGGGTGCGATGATCCAGTCGTCCCAGCCCAGCTCTTTGAAATTCACATGCAGCGCTTTTTTGCTGCACCTGGATTTGGACTTCTTCCCGTGCCTCTTCCCGTGCCGGTTGCTCAGCGCGGTCCTCCTCCGCCGACGGGGACCCTCTCCTTTAACCCCCTTCAGCGACACCCCCTCGTCCGCCGCCGCCGCCTTCACCACCACCGCCTCCTCCCTCTCACCGACCGACCTCCGGGACTTGATCTTCTCCTTCATCTCGTTGAACAGGTTCTCCCTCTTCTTAGAGCGGGTGTAGGCCACCAGGATGGCTTTCTCCCGCTGGGACCGGCCGCTCCTGTCCAGCCCCAGCTGCCTCAGGTCCACCTCGGTGTCTGACTTGCTGAGAGTGACGCGGAGCTGGAAGCAGAGCTGCTGGTTCCCCTGTTGATAGTGATGGTGATGATGATGGGGGTGATGATAATGGTGCTGGTGTGCTTTAAACATTTCCCAGACGTCCAAAACCTCCCAGCCGGTCTTGGTGGAGTCCTGCGTTTCCAGAGACCTGGAGTCCAGCAGTCTGTCCGAGTCGCAGGGGTAGACCTGGATGTCGTACAGACTCGTCGTCTGCAGGGAAGTCTGCAAATCCCCGGGCGCTCTCCTAAATATCCTTAATTCCGCCCCGACCAGCTCCTCTTTGTCTGAAAGGGTTGAGACATCAAACAGATACTTTTGTCTTCGCAGAGGAGAGTGCAAAAGATCGTCTGCAAGGATAAAAGAAGAAAATAATTGCAGTCAGATTCACTTAGGGTGTACAGTGTTCAGAGGGATGGAGGGAGGGAGGGGGACTCACATTCTCCCACAGAGGCCTTCTCTCTCTCTCTCTCTCTCTCTCTCTCTCTCTTCTCTCTCTCTCTCTCTCTCTCTCTCTCTCTCTCTCTCTCTTGTTTTTCAAATGTCCACCCTGAACCTGCCTGAAATAAAGTGCAGATGACAAGTCCTCAGTTTAAAAAAACTCACAGTTAACACCACGTTTATTATTGGTAAAAAATGCAAATAAAAAGCATCAATCCAGGACTGTAATTGTACATATAAAGACATTTTACATCCAGTTTGTTTTGATTGGATTCAGTTCAAACATAATCCTGTTAATAATAATAACTCGTGCAATCTCTATAAGGCCAAAACTAAACGTTGGTGAAGTTTACAAAGCCTGCTTTAAGGCTTCCTTTAGGCTTTCTTAATTTCATTTCACGCAAATTTGCTGCACATGAATAATTTGAAATGATATTGTGATGCAAAGCACACAATGTTCATGCATACAGGAAGACTCCAATATTCCAATAAAAAGTATGTATAATATGCATTTACGCATTAATCATTCTATTCGTTTTTGATCCTGCAGTGACGGTAACCCAATCAAATGTGGCTAAAGTGTAATGTCACACTGAATCAAAGCCAGCCCGTTTTGATGAAAAAAAGTTTTGCTTTCATTTCACTTGATGACAGAATGATTATTCATTTCCAGCTCCCTGACAGAGCGGAAGTAAACCGCTCCTTCTTTACAGTCCCAAAAGGTCTTAAATATAAGCAGCAGTCAGAGCATCAGAAATGCGGTTAGTTTGCTGTTTTGAGAACTCTTGCAGAGTTGTAAGGCCAAGAAAGAGAAACAACAAGGGGCCTAGTGATGTGAAGGCCCCTGGGTGCTGCCAGACACAACGGACCAAAGGCGACATACTGTACACTCAACGGAACAATACACAATTAATGCATTATTCCCTGCTGGAGACCCAGGAGGCCTGCAAATATTCCATCAAAGCGAACCAATGAGACTGGAATATAATGCATGAAAAGGCGTTAACAAAACACATTAAAAGATTAGATGCGTTTAACAAACAAGGAATTCAGCCTCTCCGAGAGTTTTTTTTTTTTTTATACATTTTGGGTCAGGATAATTTATGTTGAGCATATGTTATCATGCATATCAAGCTGCAACTTGAAGCATGTTAAATCATAGCTACGATGACATCTTTATTGGTTTTACTCCGTAAAAAAAATCCTTTAGAGCTTTTTTTCTTGTGAAGACTGAAAGAATACAGCGAAAAGGGGTGGAATAATTCTCTTATCGCCTGCATTTTTCCTTTTTTCCGACGCTTTTCCTGCAGCTACAGTCAGTAGTTTGAGGATAAATGCTGTCTCCAATACAGAATCTAAAATAAAATGACATGAAATTCAAGAAAATGCTTAAAAACCGTTGATTTAGGTTGTAATGAATGAGCAATAACTTTGTCTTAAATGTCAAAATTTTCCACTTATTTCAAAATAAAAGGCTTTAAACCTAAAAGCGGAATTAAGTTGTTGAGATTGCTTTGTGATAAAATAAATAAATAAAAGCATGTTGCCTCGGTTGATTGTCTCCATTAATATCTGAGTGTATTCCCAAAAAATAAAGTTGACATGCCTACATCTAAACACCCCTGTGATATAATTCGCAAAACTTGTTCTAAAGAGATGTTTGAATCTAGCTGTCAGTTTCCCTCCGTGAACCCTGCCGAGTCCAACAGTAAAAGCAGATTGAAACCTGGTGCTCGTTTCAGTGACTTTGCGCGTATGGTCTGCATTAGGATTCTTTTTTTTTTTTTTATAAGACCTCAAACAAATCGAATACAAGTTCACCAAATAATTAACAGTTCTGAATTCCCAGCTTCCTCATTAAAGCACTTCCCCTCTTATATTTCATCTCATCCTGCCAACGACAACATTCCGCTTAAAACGCGCCTGCACGGGCTGACGGACTGACTGTAAAGACCAGGATTTATTGAGAAATATTCGTGTTGACAGTTTAAAAAAATGTACAAAGTTTTCTTAATTTCATTATTATGTAAAAAGCCAATTTTTTCCATTACGCGTAAGATGCTTGACGGTGGATAATTGGGGGAGAATGCGGTGGATTTTACTGCTTGGTTAAAACGGCATCCTGTGCACTTTTGTTTGACCTTGTTGCTTGTATTTGAACAAATGCAAAACATGTTTTTGTCATCTATGCCTCTGTTTGGAGAGAGAGAGAGAGAGAGAGAGAGAGAGAGAGAGAGAGAGAGAGAGAGAGAGAGAGAGAGAGAGAGAGAGAGGCCGGGCTGCACCATCTGCGCTTTAATGAGTTACCCCAAGTGCCAAAAGTAATTTTCAAATTCGGGTTATTCTTTTCTGATCTTGCCTTTTCTGACCTCCAGGAAACACCCCGCCTGGTTTTATAAGCAAATTTCATTTACCTACAAAAGTGTGAAAGCCAAAGAAGTAGTAGATCATAGGTGCACTCAGTAAAACCTGTCTCTGCATGGATGAATAATGCGCAAAAGACGCAAAACCTGTTACTTTACGCGTCAAAAGCTGCCCCCGTGTGCATTTCTCTCGAGATGGAGGAGATCTGAAGAACCAAAACTCCCAGCTGAGGTTCATTCTGCAGGTTAATGCAATGCAACACTTATGGGACGCTGGGACGAATCCCAAAAGAAACCAAAGGCGCTTGAGCTGAAAGAACGGGAAGAAAAATAATTTTCCGTAATTAAAGTGGCGGTCGCAAGGGGAGGATCCGCAGTAAAAAATACGAACCACTTCACAGTGGAGGAAGTGCTCTTTTATTTTTTTCCCCCTCATCGTTTTTTGGTGATGTGCCCATCGTGGCCGAGCTGGGTCATTATGGGAGAATAGACAGTGTTTGATATGTTATGACATGAACACTCAATTAGATCACCGAGTTCAAATACTCCAATCAGCCGTTCGATGCCAAGCAGCTCTCAGAGGGTCCAGCTCGGGGTCAGAGCCAGTGACACATCACATCAAAATCACAGGAGAAAGTGAGGCGTTTTTCCTATCAAATCAGTTCACACTGCAAGAAATGGCCACACGGACGAGCTATTTAGCTTCATATTCATTCTTAAAACGTCCTCTTTTGTCTGGAAACGAGCAATTATGTGAGAGAGCACCACTTGCTTTCAGTTCATTTAGGCTCACTTGAAGGAAAAGCTATCCAACCTTGAAATAAGTATTTTCCTATATTTGATAAATCTTGAGCAAAGTTGATTTGCACTGGAAACAACTGCAGCTGCACCTCAGCAAGTAGGCAGATAGGAGTATGACTGAAGCAGCCGACTCTGCACTGAGGAACTCGTAATGATGGATATTTTTTGCAGCGCGCAGTCCGCGTCCGAGAGCTGAGACTCGCAGTGTTTCAGACAGGAGGGAACTGGAACAAAGATAGCTTTTATTTCTCCAGCAAAGATTAACTCGGCTTATGTCCTCTTGTGTGTGTTGGATGTGTTTGTGTTTATCAGATTGTGTTTGTCCTCGCAGGCTGGTCAAATCACTTGGTTACACATGTTAAGTGACCCAAACACCTGCTTCTCACACCGACCCTCTCTGCCATGGCCCCCGGCTGCCTTTGTCAGCACAAGTGGGCCAAACTGGGCACCACAGTGGCAACAGATTGATTTTTTTTTTTTTTTTTTAAATATGTGCCGGGTTTGGGGAGGTTTAACTCAGTTTATATTTTAAATGTTCGGGTTTATATCGTATAGTTTGCGTTTGGAGATGGATGATAAAATGAATCAGCCCTTGAGTGCTCTCATATGACCGAAAAAAGTTTCCTCTGAATTCACGTGGAGGTTGGGAGCAGAATAGTTTGCAGCCTGCACTGGCAGTGATTTACAGCCTTCATTTAAAGGGCGCCTTAATTAGTGTTTTACTGTCGTGTAACCCAAAGGTTAATTTAAGTGTAATATAACTTAATACGCGGAAAAAGTTACATGTTTCCGTGGCTGTGAGGGAAAATAAACCCGAATGCAAACTACTCACGAACAACATATAATCCTGCAGCTTTCAATTCTTCTCTTTTCTTCCACACTTATTCATATGATCCATTGATATTTTGTGCGCGTAAAAGGGCACGTTATTTCGCCTTACCTACAGCGTGCGTAAAAGCTGCCGCTGCGAGCTTGATTTTCTGCAGCTTTTATGCACTGTTGTAATTTTAGCCACATTTTAGCAAGATCTGTACAAGAGAATTTTAGAGCAGTCAGTTGAGGAAAAAACTGCCACAGAATTATACAATGCGGAGCTGATGAAGCTGGCAGCGGACTGAAACCAACCTGTTCCTCTGTCCACAAAACTTGTTATGGTGTTGGCAGATTTAGAGGAGCGGAAAAAGCTTGCGTTTAGTCCGAGCTTCTCCGCAGCAGAGTATGTCCTGTATATAGAGAGCATGTATTCATGCGGCACAATAGCGTCCTTTGGGTCTTCTTTGTGATTGTCCACGATATGATGTGAAGACGCGAAAATGTCTTTAAGGAATTTGGATGACCTCTGTCCGTCCTGATGAGAGATCCTGGCTCCCCTGTTCCTCCGCGGCGCAAGGGGAGAGATGATAGCAGCAGACTGGAAACACGGTATATTCCCAAGGAAAGCGAGAAGCAGGCCGAGATATAGCGTTACGAGTCGAGATGCGTCCATGGCTGGAGGAGTCACCAGAAGATGTCAAGAAACTCTTCTTTTCCCGCTCAGTGAAGCCGGATTCGGGGGGCCGCCGGAGTCGGAGATGGTGTGCGCGTCAGGGTCGGCGAGCTGCTACTTTTTCGCTCTCCGGTCGCACCACAAGAAGTGCGTTTTGCGCTCTGGACTCCACACAAGAGCGGAGACTGTTGGTCCGAGAGAAACACGCCCACATGGTCGCTCAGTGCAGGGCTTCCCAAACAATTTCATGTCACAGACCTCCAAACAGACGCGCACTATGGAGGCAACGGACCGCCACAAGATACAGACACGAGGGTCTGTGAGGGAAAGTTTTCGTTGGTGGTGGTTTTGCGGCCAGTTGCTGAGCAGTTTACGCTGTCTGTAGGGAGTAGTGGTCTGCTTCATTTTTGGATGATAATAACTTAAATGACGATATAAATAAGATATTTAAATTACAACCAAATTAAACTATTGACATTTCTGTTCCTTCCACAATTACTTATTTTAGACACAGGTTTAACGAGAAGTACATATGAGCTATGAGATGCACGGAGATACTACTGTAACTACTGACTTTATAAAATAAACCAAAGATGTAGGTCCAAACAGTTTTCAGAAAGGAGTTTGGTCTATAGTCCTCCTTATCACGAAGTCTTTGAGAGCCTGAAAGCTTCCAAGGCCACGTCATATCAGATTAGATTAGATTAGATTTTACATACAGATAGACTGAAGACACCGTGTGCATGAGGCGATCATAACGTAAAGCATGTTTTTGAAAGAAACATCATGAATTTTGCAACAAGGTTTCTCACGTTATATTGTGGAAGATCATAAAGTAATATCCTATGGAATTATTAATAGAGCAAGGCAGATGAGATTTCAGTGTTTGATTTAGTGATGAGCGAATGCAGTTTGAAGAGAAGAGAAATCAACTCGTCATAAACCAGAAACATGGTTCAATAATGTGAGGGCAGAGGTCCCGTGCATTCACTGTAACCTCGAGGTGTGATCACAGAAAACCAAAAACATTCAGTCTTTCCATCATGTAAGTCATTCAGTCATTCAAATGCGTCTTACACTTTCTAAATAGCATTAGCGACCTCTAGTGGCGATCACTACTTATTACAATCCGGTGTTTCCTACGTAGAAAGAAACGAGGACAAATGCTGCATTCATGTGATCCGGGAAAATCTGGTAATGATGTGCAGTGTAAACCTCACAGCATAGAGCTCTGCCGTTCATATTGTTTCAGACTGATTTTAAAGTCGTTCATTAGTCCTGATCAGTTTCACACCTGGACTGTTGTTTTGTTTTGTTTTGTTTTGTTTTGTTTTGTTTTGTTTTGTTTTGTTTTGTTTTGTTTTGTTTATGGCACAGCAAACATTTCAATTATAATAAACAAATAGAAAACTTAACAATAAGTTCAGGGGTTTGTTATCTCAAATGGTGGGGAAAAATGCAAAAATGCATTTATTTTATTCAGTTCGAAGGGAGCATACTGTACAGCTCTTTTAGTGTGTGTGTGTGTGTGTGTGTGTGTGTGTGTGTGTGTGTGTGTGTGTGTGTGTGTGTGTGTGTGTGTGTGTGTGTGTGTGTGTGTGTGTGTGTGTGTGTGTGTGTGTGTGTGGATAGTAGAAGGCCTGGCCCATGAAAGAAAAGTCAAATAGGAAAATGTTATCTCCATGTTACCTGAATGCATCAGCAGGGCAAAGATACACATGCCTCCAACACAATAGATCCGAAGATGAAAGTGGAGAGATTAATTTGTACATTTGGACTTGGCTAATGTTCAATGACTTGGCTGTGTCATATTGTATTTATTAATTAAATAGGATGGACAAATGGGTTGCTATGCAGAAATATTGACTCTTTAAAGTAATAAAACCTTTCCATGTCAAATACTGTACAACATACAGTTATTTATATTACAGCTCTTTGGCATGTGTTCACATTATTTTGTCTTATTTTGCAGGGGCACCATGACACATAGCTTGTTTTCAGTATTAATTGAAACAAGGCAGAATAATGGTGGTCACTACACAAAGAAAGGTTATTATAGTTTGTAAAATCATGCAAATGTGGATTTACATGAAGGAAATAATGTTAGGCATGGCTGTCAGATATATGGAGGGCAGTGTCATTCACTTTAGGCCAGACCAAGCTTGTTTGTCGTGAGTTATACTAAATGCAAATTAAAGTCTGCATCACATCACAGGAACTTGAACTGTACAGTACAGTGTACTCAGGTCACAGTGCCTCAGGTCATAGTGATCTTGATGTCAGCCCATTGAGGTTTGTTGCTGTGACATCATGATGTTGTTCCAGTAGAGGGCCTCAGTGTTAAGAAGACAAACTGCTCCCAGGTCACATGCTAACATTTGATTCAGTACCACCCAGTTAGCGGATCATCTTCACAGCCCAGTCTGACACACTGATGATGAACACCTGTGCGGAGACAAGACACAACATGAACACATGGCCCTCAGGTTATTTCATAAAGATACATGACAACAGTTGAGTCCTCTTGCTTACAGTAACTGCCTGCAATGTTTCCGCTCATTGAGCCGCAGGCGCAGTTGCTCAGGAAAACCGTATGTCGATTTTACATGACAGAATCTGTGTATTTATGGAGATAAATTGGGACAGGAGCAGAGGCTACCTCCGTGATTTCAGCACCATGGAGAGCAAACTCGCTCTTACGCTATGAGGAAGTCATAGCGTAAGAGCGGGGACCTCCTGCGTGTGTTCAGTATATGCTGGGCCTGAATGTCATGTTGTGCGTCTTACATCGCCCGGAGGAAATATATTCCGCAAATCCATGCAATAGCTGTGAAGCATCATCGATGGAGTTAATGTGTTAGATACTGGAGAAATATTCCAAAATATGAAATGTATTTCGGCGATGAGCGCATCAGATTTTATTCATTTATGAATAATGTATAAAGGGAAAAGGCATGTGTTAAAATTGGAACACATACATTTGGGGTCGGCGGTTAAGTAACGTCTCACGCATTATGTAACACACTTGGGATGGTGGTCATATTGTGCGTGCACCGTCAGTGCTCTCGCTTCTGGTCCAATCGCGTGTGTCCTCAGTCTGCACGCAGCTCTCCTCCACCCGACATCCGAGCAGCAGAGCGGAGGCTGGCACCGCCGGAGCACCAGCAGCGGAACGACCCTTTGTGCTTCACCGACTGACGCGCATCCTTCTGAGAGCAACCACCAACAAACAGTCCAGGCAAGCCTGTCATTTCTTTTCCTTTCATGAAAAATCGTTCCTAAACAATCCGTTATCACCATCAGGTTAAAAACCGAAATGAAACTATTGACAGGATGGAAGCAGGTGGTGCTGAGGTAGAGCTGTTTACAAGTTCAGAAACCAGTCTTTTGTTAAATCATCCAAATATTGATAGAAATACAGCATGTATTGGCTGGTACTGGGTGAAATGTGGACAAGTTGGATGTTTACATCCTGTGTCTTTATTCTAGAAGCTGAGAAAAACATCTGGTGCGGCTGCTGTGGGGGCGCCACATGAAACAAAACAAAACCCCATTGCTGGAAACAACGTGATAGCAAATAAATGCCACAAGACATTTGAAGGCAGTATGGGAGGAGATGCTGTCATTGTCAGGACAAACCGGGACACGAAAATCTCACGAGTCTTTAACAATGAAAACGGCTTTGAAGTGAGATATGGAAAACAAAGGGATTTGTAAATATGTAAACACATGGGGGGTGTTCTTTGGTCAGCGCAGTTGTTCAATTTGGTGTTTGATATGTTTTTAAAATGTTACATTTGATTAAATGATAGTTTCATCTATTTTTAAAGGAATTTAGCAAAAAATTAAATATACAGATCTATGTGGTGCTACAATGAATTTATTAGGACTGACGCAAGCACTCAGTTGTGTTTCCCTCTGTGGTACAGGCCTAATAAACAGCTTCTGTACTATCGGAAAACATTTTCTGTATGCTGGTATTGGTTTCAGCATGCTTCATGCTCCCTGGAATGATTGCTGAAAGTGAAAGTGATTACTCAGTAATGACATCATTCAATGATGATGCAGTCTGTTTAAGGGTCCATGAACTGTGTTGTAAATGACGTGCTACTCTGGAGAGAATTAAACATGTCCAAGTATTTTCTACATGGCTTAACAGGGAGAAATAGGGCATTTGGATATACTATAGATGCTCAGTTAAACTCACATCTTTCAGAACTGTACAGTCTGTCACTCTTAAGTCCATGAGCTCTTAATCACTGAAATGACACAACACCACATTAACAATCATGTCAACAGAACAAATGGACCGAGTGCATCATCATCAAATTGGAATATACAGCTTCACATTGTGCAACATGGGAAAGCACATACGTGGACTGGCATGGATTAAAGGAATTTATCATTCACGCCTACTCCATGCTGTTTTAGACCATCTGGATAAGGCAAATAGCTTCAGTGGAGGCTTAAAGACTTGTTTACCAGTCATGTATCTCAGCATCCCACTGACAGCTGTCATCCATGTCTTCCTTTCTCAGTAGATCTGCCTCTTAAATCAGGGCACTCTTATGTTTGGAGGTGTTTTTGGAGTGATTGTGTGTCTCTTACGCAGTGAGTTTAGCTGTTGGTCATGCTTTAGAGAGCTGAAAATCCTGTGTTTGCATCTTAGATAATGCTTAGCCTGTCGCCCAGCAGGTAGCCAATCAACATTGTCTGGAGTCAAGCAGAGGATCCAGGCAGAGGACGGAGTGCATGGGGTGCTAGTGCAGGAGCTACAGGAGCAAGAGTGGAACAAGTGCAAACACAAGGGAAGCAGGCAAACTGTCCCCACAGTTTAGATAACAAAAACAGCAGAGCATGCATGGGCAGGCATTTGTGTCCAAACACTTCACAGAGTTTCAGGTTACAAGCCGATGAGCAATCATTAGCGGAGGAAGATGATGTTGCACTGGAATAAATAACATGAGATGATTCTAAAACACTGTTGGTTATGCTAACAGCAGCTGATCTCTAACTCCAGCTCACAGCCTTCACACCTCTCTCTCCCCTCTCAGCCACACCCTGTTTATGGAATTATTTGTCATCCATTCATTGGTCTTATTTTCTAGCACTTCACCATTAAAAATAATCATTCCAGGTTGGAAGATATTTTTTAACATCTGATGGCTCTGATGGCTTTATGGCTCATACCCTTGATGAAAAAGAATTTCATGTATTGCACTCCCAGTAAGAGAATCTATTAAAAAAAAAGGAAAAATATTCCATATAAAGTCCAAAATATACCTTAAGCCTCTGCTACAAACAGCTGAAATATAAGTTAGTAGTATCTGAGTTTATACAAAAGCTGCCTAAGCTCACACATGCTGCCTCAAGGACAGCATGTTCATTCAGTCTGAATGAGCACTCTGCAGCTGAATGGCAAACACCCCCACACTACCTCAGTACACTTTAGATCTCTCAGTGAAGGACAGCATCTCATGAGCAGCAGAAGCCTACACTTTGTGCAGATTTACACATAATTGGTCTGATCTAGCCGGAGCCGTTCGTGCACCGTTTTCTCTCGGTTGCTAGGGCACAGCTCTGGTTGCTCTGCCCTGCTTGGTGTCTATACCCTGACTCTGCTGTGCCGGGATGCCAGGCAGGCTGCGCATTGCCATAGTACAATAATACTGCCTGAAAATGAAAGTGAAACAGTAGGCGAGGCGATGAAGGCCGTCCAGAACGCAAATCTATTTTTGAGTCTGACAAAAGGAGGTGGATTTTGATTCCCACGACTCTCTGCTCTATTTTTGCAATCCTCTTTGGGCCTCAGCGGTTTAAAGAAAGAGGATTTTGCACGAGTCTGGACTGCTCATACAGAGAACGTGGCTTATATTGGGTCGTCTGGTGGTGATATCATTCTGTCATTGATGGAGGATTGGTTGGGGGGCCCAGATGATCGAGGCAAGAGTGGCATCTATGCAGGCAAAATTTAAAAAAACAGTACCATCTGGATGAAGCGAGGAAAGACAGGTTCAGATTCACTGATGCGACAGCAGCACACAGACCTTGGGGTCAATTACATCATTCCCAGTGCAAAAAAGGAAAAACATGCATGCACTTACGCAACTGACCCCCTTAGGTAACGACTCTGAGAGGAAATCAACAGGCGAGAGGAAGTGCAGGGATTGTATAAAGTTTATTCAAGCGTGAGAGAAATTCTGCATTATTTAGCTTTAAAGCATCAATAAAATATGTTTTTCCTTGTTTAAATGTGCATGTGCAAAACAAAAAAGTTCAGCGTTATACAACAGTTAATTTCTACTTTGGTCCCTTCTTTGTTAAAGAGGATATGATACCGCTCCATCGTCTGTAATATCTCAGTGATGGAAGCACTTTGCCGCTTCTGGCAGACAGCCCCACAGTTTTGGCACAGACGTCTGATAAGGAGAGTTTAGTGAAGTTCTGCTTAGCAGAGTGATACACTGAAGTTGGACACCTTTCATCTATTACTGTGCTTCATCTGATCATCTTAATCAGGGATGAAAAACCAGAATATGAAAAGATTTATGCAAATCTTTCTTCTTTAGAGCAGTATCCCTGCAGACTCTGAACTCCACTCCTTTGAAACTACAAACAAATGAGTTATTTTAAACCTATTCGTTTCAAGTTTTCTTTTGCCTTATCTCCCTCTTGTTTTTGGTTCCATGGCAACGCCTGTCAGTCGGTCAGCCCTCCACTTTGGTCTGAACTGAAAAATCTTGACAACTATTTGATTTCCATGAAATTTTTGACAGCCATGGTCTCCTGAGGATGAATTCTAAAGAATTTGGTAATCTGACTTTTTTCTCCAGTGCCACCACAAGGCTGACATTTGTGAAATATCTCAACAAATTTTGGATGGATTGCCATGAAATTTGGCTTAGATACTCAAGGCTCCTTGAGGATAGATTTTAATTATTTGGTGATCCTTTCACATTTCCCGTAGCCCCATCAGCTGGTCAAAGACTTTTCCTCAAGCAGCACAATGAGATTGATATTTATTACTGGAATATCGTAACAACCATTGAATCCAGGCACACCTTCAGGTTGAATAAATTCCTGCAACGCTAATGATATTCCTACCAGCCTCAGTTGTACTTGCTGATTGGCAAATGTAAGCATGCTAACACGCTCAACTGAGATGTTAAACATAAACCTGTCAAACATCAACATGTTAGCATTATCATTGTAAGCTTATAAGCACGCTTATAGCATTTAACTCAAAGCACTGCTGTTATCAAGCCACTAGCACTGCTATAGACTCCTAGTCTTGCTATCTCATCCTCTTGTTTTTGCTATTAAAATCATTTGCCTCCATTTGATTGTTAAACTGATTTACAAATTTGGATTTAAAATGTAATTGCCTGTTTATTTTTAGGGTTGACATGTAGAATTTGTTTCATAAGGTCATAAATTCCCTGTGTAATGGTCGTGGCTGGCTCTGGGCTTGTTGTGCCATCTGTACCAGGCAAGATGTGTGTGTGTGTGTGTGTGT
Source organism: Chaetodon trifascialis (assembly GCF_039877785.1). NCBI lineage: Eukaryota > Metazoa > Chordata > Actinopteri > Chaetodontiformes > Chaetodontidae > Chaetodon > Chaetodon trifascialis. Next base: position 11,129,297 of record NC_092062.1, read on the forward strand.
GTGTGTGTGTGTGTGTGTGTGTGTGTGTGTGTGTGTGTGTGTGTGTGTGTGTGTGTGTGTGTGTGTGTGGTGGGTGGGATTTAGTGGCGTAACAGAGTTCAGACAGAGGGCCCTTGTTTGTTAAGGGTTTGAGTGCCACGTCAAAATGCTGCCACATACACAGCCCACAGAAAAAAATGACTCACCTGAGTCTTCTCCTCTTTTTCACTCATCAGGGGAAAACAGTACGTGAAGCACAATGGGACCATTCCAAGAATATGAGGTGAGTCCTATCATTGCTCCTGGTCACTGCTGATAGATTCATGTTGAATCAGTCTTTTCCAAGAAGAACTGTCTTTTTTTGGAAGCAGTGTAAAGAAAACCATTGGTAAACTGTGACCTTACAGTTATCATCATAAGGCAAACAACCAACAAAATGAGCAAATTTAGGTCTTTTATGAATTGAGAAATAGCTCTGACAGAAGTTGCTTTGAACAGGAAAAGAAGTCACCGGAGAAAGGAAGCCCTCGCAGCCGCATCCCACGTTTGGTCCTCCATCCCTTCCGACCAAAGGACAAAGGCTCGCCTCTGTCTGATTCGCCTTTTTCAGAGGAGGAGGGGAAGGAGTGTGACATCAGCTCAGACCACTCCAAAAGGACCATCAGCACCAACAGCTTTTGCTCAGGTAAGAAGTTCAGCTGCAGTCTGAGGACAGCTGGCTTCATCACTGAAAGCTCACAGATAGTTTGAACACCATTTACAGGCTGTCAGGTGCAAGATTGTGTTGCATTTTTCTCAGTTGGTTGAGCAAACATAAAATCCTTACTGTGTGTGAAGAAAGCAGTGGTGGCAGAAGTGTAAAAATCAGTGTAAAAATATTCCATTACAAGTAAAAGCCCTGCAAAATACTCCAAAAAGCAGCCACAAGAAACTTTCTATTTTTGATGAATCTGGAGGCCCTTTTGGACAGCATATGAGAGAAAGATGCAACATGTTTTTTCGTAATGTTTTTCTTTTTAAACACAACCGTTTACAGGAGACATGAGGTAATGTATCAGGTCAGGGGATATCAGCTGCTGTACCAGATAAATGTAGAAAAAAAAAAAAAAAAAAAAGGCACAATATTCCCCTCTGACATGGAGTGGAGTATAAGTGTTAAGCAGCAGAAAATGGAAACACTTAAGTAAAATGATACTTGATTCAGTATTTCACCTTATTTTTTAGCACAGCGTGCTGGATTAAGCAACCTTGCACACAGTTATGTTTATTTTATGTACTGTCCTCATAAATTGTCTTCCATAACAGAGAAAATGAAAGACAAAAACTACACAGCAAAGATTCTGTGTGTGTGTGTGTGTGTGTGTGTGTGTGTGTGTGTGTGTGTGTGTGTGTGTGTGCGTGTGTGTGTGTGTGTGTGTGTGTGTGTGTGTGCACTGTGTAAACTACTTAATGAAAGTGACAAGCTATTGTGAAAGCTGTCATGCTATCTGTCAGATAACACCCGGGCTGAACCTTGAGCTCTGGCTGACTGCTTGTGTTCGCTGCCTGCCCCACGCTGCCTGTTCTTGGCTATTACTGTCTGTGTGCCTGTTTACAATAGATGACACCGGCTGCCCCACTAGTCAGTCTGTGTCCCCCTCCAAAACCCCGTCAGGCTCAGAGCAGAGTGCCCACAGCTCGCCGATACTCCCCGAGCGCAAGACCAAAGTGAAGAGGGTGAGGGTGATGGCGGAGTGGAGCGGCGAACCACGGAGTGCCCCGAGACACAAGAGGGAGCTGAGGTCGGCTATGAAAGCCAGAGGTAAAGAAGAATACCGAGATGAAGATAAAAAGATTAAAAAAAAAAAAAAAAAAAGACATTTTGTTCTTTCAGAAAAAGCAGAATGAGGATCAACAACATTGAAAATCTTTACTGTAGACCTGCAGTGTGATCATCTGATTTTATACTGTGTGGAAATAATCTGACTTGTGTGTGGTGATTCTACATTAACCTTTTTTTTACATGCACAGACTTATATACGTTGCCTATACATACTGATGCATGCCAGCGGTTCCCCCAAGACCAAAGTACAATAACTGTATTTGTCACATGTCAGCAGCCAGCAGATTCCCTGATATGTTGACTGGGACAAACACTGACTGGGAAGCAGCTGTTTGCCTAAAAGGGGAATAATAAGTGGAGTGAACCATCGTTCATGCATCTGTGCTCTCAGCACATTTAGAAACAGCAACAGCACACTCCAGCCTGTATCCTGAAATTAAAATTCTTCCCTTTTAATCTGGGGAAGGAGAAAAAAAAACTGCTTCATCATGAGTCAAAATGAGGAAGAAAGCTGATTGGTTGAGGAAAAGGTTTGGGAGCTTAGCCAATTAGGCTGATTAGCAGGAGGTTACTACACTGACTGAATTTGCACAGACCCTCAGTTGACTCACCAAGTGGTGGAGGATCACTTAGTTTTGAACAATTTTATTTGTCACAGTCGTCACTGGACAGAGTAACATGGTTTTGTTTGATGGGAAAAGATGCTACTCAGGTATGGTTTTAAAATTGACATTTATTATTTAGCATTTTAATGCAATATTTAGTGACCATTTTGCTCTGCTTAAACATTGAAATTGGTGATGTTCCAGGCTTCAGTATTGTGCTGAGGCCTTCTGTATACAGTGACTGTCTGTCTTGTAACATTTAAGCGGAGCCGATCGGTGTAACACGTAATGACTGGATATTATTGGCTAATTCTGGACTGATAATGCCATTTGTAATCACATGAAGTAATCTGTGTGCCCTGTGCTTCAAACTCACACTGGTCTAAAGAGTATAGATTACGGGTAGCCCACAAGCAGCCCATCCAAAAGATGCATGAGAATATCTGTTTCAGGCTGTGATATCTGATTGGTCCCTCCATCAGGAAGACTTAACGTAAGTCCTGCTCACAGAAACTGTAACATGATAGTCCTGCTTTAGCATGCACTTGATCCTAACAGGTCTACATATGAGAAGGTGCTTAATAAAGGAGAGGCAACAAGAGTAAAACTGGACCCAGATGGACAATGTATTTCTATGATAACAGAAAAAGAGTACATATTTGCATTTATGAGGGGCTAAATGTTGATGTTTGAGACGTAAAGTGAGACTATAGCGCCTTCTGAACAGCCACTGAGAGTGACTGGAATGGGATGGGACCACAAGCAGGAAATAACAAACCTGTTTTCCTGATGAGGTACAATGTGTTTACATCTTTTTCCCTTTTGGTTTCAAAGCTGTGACCTGGTTAAGTATGGTATGACATTAGCGCAAAAATGTATTAAGGACAGCAAACTGGCTCAATATCAAAAGTCTGCTAATATTAGGTAATGCTTGGTAACAATAGCCTTCATAAACATTCAGTCATACCAGACCAACAATGGTTTTGGCACCAAAACCCTTCATTATGTTGAGCTGGGCAAGAGTGTGTTTTATTTCTTATGAATTGAGCGTTTCATTGAAGGAGGGAGATTGTGTTTGATTGCCTTTCAATAGCTAAAGTCTGGCTTTAAGTGTGATAGTATGCTAATGTGGTGATGCTTCTCTCTGCAGGTAGTGAGGCAGACTTCAGCTCTTCCAGCAGCACAGGCAGCCTAAAGGCCAGGGGGAGCCTCTCTTTCAGTTCAGCTGGAAAGAAAGCCCCTTCACGCAGGTATGAGGTGCATGCATATGTAGTCTGCTGGGATTAGATTAGACTAAAACAGTTCGCCTAAAATGTGTTCATCATGCATTTAAATTTTCTCCTTTTTTTTTTTTTTTGGAATTGACAAGTTAATGAATTTTTTTCTTTTATCAAGTCGCGGTGCCCACATCAGACCACTTCCAGTGTTCAAACCAGCCGGGAGCCCTACAACCAACCGCGATGCAGAACTCTACGCTCCCTACAGGACTCCTCCTAGACCTGCCTCCTCAACCAACAGTAGCAGCTGCAACTCCAGCCCCACCTCCAGGTACCAAACCTGGCTCAGTTTCAGTAATCACATCAATCAATCAATCAATCAATCAAAGACTGTGGTTTTAAATTTGAGGGAGTTTTTGATCAGTCATGTGACCTCCTGGTCATGTTTACCGTTCCACTTTTCTACACTGGGTTCATTACATATCCATGCTTGCCTGTTTGAGGGAGATGCAACTTGATTTTGGAGACTACAGATATTTGGACTGTAGCTCAGGCAACGTGCAGAGTGAGTGGGATGCTGGATTAAGCTCAGACAGTTTTATCATTTCCTCTCTTGCACCCGTCTGGGATTATATCGGTCATGATTTGGCTGTGGTTGGGATTAATGAAGATTTAACATAGCAAATGTCTGACTATGGGACCCAGGCAGTGGCCCTACTGACTGCAACTGACTCTTAACTGGATTAGAGTGAATGCACCTTGGTTTGGAAGAGAGAACAAGGTCATAAATATTTCAGTATGGCAGAACTGATGTGTGAACTGAATAGCCTGAAGCATAAAAATGTTTGGGACCCCCATGAATTTCCTACACGGTGCTCCAGGCTGCATATTTAGAAGGTTTACTTCTTAGGGTTAATGTCTGTTGGCAGCTCAGCCCTGCATAAGATTTACCCCTAAAAATTCTCTGCAGTATAAATGACAAACATTCAACCCATGCCTTTTGAATTTTCATGCAGTAGCAGAATTTGCCTTCTGTATCTCATTTACAGCTTCCATGAATGCATTATTACCCTCCACTCTTGTCACATTAAGGCATTTCCTCTCTGCCTGGCTAAGTGTCATGTGACATCTTTTCCTCTCACATGCTACCTTCTGCTGGGCTGTTGCTATTTCTGGCAGGATGCAGCGCACTCACATGAAAGCCTCAAGTATCCCAGGTTGCTAGGATATTGTGCTAGTGGAAGAGAGGGGCTTACATGCTGCTTTGCATTTTATCCAAATCCACCCACTCATCCTCTGCAGACAAAACATGAATCCTTTTATCAGTTCTCTTTGAGCATGATAAAACACTGGTCACAGGACATGCAAAGGGCATTTGCATGCTAATGCAGTTAGCTCCTAGTTTAGGGTTTTTTTTGTTGTTGTTTTTTTCTCTTGTAAGGTGATTCCTTTCCTTGCAGACTATGCTTGTATTGAGATAAACCAGCATTTCAGGGGTTTTTTGCCTCTACTCAACATGCCACTAATCCTGCGTCAGACAGTAATTCCAGGCTTCAGAGAGCATCTGCCCTGACAGCACTCTGTCAGACAAATTACTGTCTACAGGGAGCGATTTTACTTTTAATCGCCAAATTGGTTCGTTTTCTGCTGTGCTTCAAAGAGTTTAGCTAGGAACTGATGGGTAATGTTGGTTCTGCAGGGCTAAGTGTTTCTTTAACCAACATGTTTCTGTGGCCAACAGAAGAGCAGGCTTGGGCCGCTACCACTCCTGTGGAGACAACCATGGCATCAGACCCCCAAACCCAGAGCAGTATCTCACCCCTCTGCAGCAGAAGGAAGTGGCCATCAGACACCTGAAGACCAAACTGATGGAGTCTGAGAATAGAGTCCATGACAGGTTAGTTAATTAAGATTTAGCAGAACAGTAGCCCCTGTGACTGTATCTATAGCTAATTATGGTTTTAAGGCAGGATGATAGTGGTCGTGTCAGGGGAAAAAACAAAACTATGGTTGTGAGGTAATGCCTACTACACACTGCAGCTCTGCTCAACCATTAAAATCCTGTGAAGTGTGAAGCCACTGGAAAATGACCATTACATAAGATAAAAACCAGCATGATGCTGCTAGTTATATCTTGCAAGAAATATGGACTGTACATAAGACAAACAAGGCAACATGTTCAAAACCGTAGGCTTCCTGATTCATCTGCTTTGTATCTTTAAATAATTCTAGAAATAGTTCTGCATTGTATTGTAAATTATTCAATTACTTTCCTTCTCAACAAAAGCTGCCAAATATGAATCTAAAGCTTGTTATCTTAGTTTAGCATAAAAATTGGACACTGTTGAGAAATAGCTAGCCTGGCTCTGTCCAAAGATAACAGAATCCACTTACTGCCTACAGTTCACCCAAAACCAAAACGTGCTGTCTTTGGACTGTTTCTTTTGTCCAGATTTAACCAATAATGTGAGGTTTGGAGGTGCACATGCTCCAGATGTTGTGTGGGACTGGTTGTAAACATACACTGCGGGAGATAGCCGGCTAACAACAACAGTCCACAAATTAAACAGCTTCATAACTTAACACGTTCTTTTCTTAACCTCTCAATATCCTTGCTCTTAACTGCAGCTGAGCAGCATCACCCCTTCCCTGCTGCTTGCATTATTATTATGTGAATCTAATAGCCAGCTGGCCGCAGCTTTATCTTTAGCAGATAGATATGAGTGGTATTGATCTCATCTAACTCTGGGCACGAAAGTACAAAGGCATATTTTCCAAACTGTTAAGTAACTGGATATTTTCCTTCCTCCTGATTAGAGAGACAGAGATTGAGGAACTTAAGGCTCAGCTCAGCAGAATGCGGGAAGACTGGATTGAAGAGGAGTGTCACCGGGTGGAGGCTCAGCTGTCCCTCAAAGAGGCTCGCAAAGAGATCAAGCAGCTGCGTCAGGTGGTGGAAACGATGAAGAGCAGCTTGATGGAGAAGGACAAGGGAATACAGAAGTATTTCATCGACATCAACATCCAAAACAGGAAGTTGGAATCCCTGCTCCAAAGCATGGAGCTTGCCCAGAGTGGCGCCAACCTCCAAGACGAAAACACCTTGGACTTTATTTGTGACAGCCCTGATAGTGGCGGAAAGAAGACGGTAGGGGAGGAAGAGGGAGGGATGGAGCTGGGAGAACAAGGGGCAGAGGCGATGGCGGACAGCGGGCTACTGCTAAATGATGAGATGGCCAACAGAGCGGACATTTTGGAGCAGGTCTTCATGTCCACTGCGGTGGATTTCAGTCAGGACTCTGGTGGTAAGCTGAGGGCAGGGACAGATGAACCTGGGGTGTCTGCACTGTCAGAAGAAGGACAGTTGATCAATGAATCTACTGAACCCCCACCAACTCTACCGAATATAGTTTCCACCACCGTCTCCATCTCTTCAAGCACACTTCCCCCTCAGAATGCAGAAGATAAAGGAATCCAGACGGATATAACGCCCATGTCTCCAGACCTGCAGGCTCTGCTCCTCCAGCTGCTCAAGTTCCATGGGGCAACAGTGGGGGACACAGTTCTATCAGCCTCCAGCAGTCTTCTGGGCCTCCCACACCTGCCCACCTCTACTTCCACCACTGCCAATCTCCTTGATTCGACCCCTCCTCCACCCTGCACGCCCAGTCCTGCTCCCCCTGACACCCCCGACACCTCCTCTGATTCTGGCATGTGCTGCTCGGAACCTGCGGAGAGCCGACGGTTCATGGAGGAGCTGGACTTTAATGTCGGTGAGGAGGAACCGTGTCTGTCACCAGGACTGGATGTGGTTGGCAAGCGTTACTGGAGCAACAGCTTCCTGGTGGATCTGGTAGCAGTGGCAGGCCCTGTGCTACCCACTGTAGCCTGGCTGTACTCGCGACATGGTGTGGACGGATGTGCTCCAGTGTACAATATTGCTGCTCTCATCAGGGGCTGTTGCATCATGGGACTGCACTCTCTTCGTCACGTCGCTCACAGGCCTAATGCATAAAGGCTTCCACCCCGCATGCACACGCCTAACCTTGAACTACAAGCACTTAAGCATCTTTTCAACAGTATTTGTGAGATTTGTTGCATTCCTTTGTTAAACACTTGATGACATTAATGCAGTTATTTTGGTTCCAGCACTGTTTGTTTGCACTGTGCAGTTACCATGAGCTGAAACAAAATGGTGACTTGAAAGGGATTATTTTTAACAGGGGTTATTTATATATTTATTTATCATTTACATGTATAAGCTGATCATCTGGGTAGATGGTTATGTGTTATCATTGTCCGGTGGTGTCCCAAGTTGTCCTTGTGTTTGAGAAAAAAAAAGTTCCTTATGTTAGGAGGTGAAAGATTGAAAGTTAGTTTCTGTTTGATGGGTTCTGAAAATTCAACTGTTTTTGAGTTATTGTTCAAAAGAAACCTTAAACCTTCAGCCAAAGCTTTAATGTGAGTTCACTGTTATTGTTTTGTGAAGAAGTATAAATTATTTTTAGAGCTTTATTCGGTACAGCCTGTGTATTGTTCCATAGAAATAAGTTGGCGCTTCAAAGCAAATGACACTTGTTATGTGCCTGAGCTATGTGCAATACTGGTGGTTTACATCAAACGTCCTTGTATCTTTATTATTAAAGCATGATAAATTCTGGCCATGTGTTGTGACTCGTGGCATTTTTGATCAAACAGGTTTGCAATGTGGGAGTGTCAAGTTTGACTTGTTATGTAAGACGTAAGTTAAAAATGCTAGCAAAGACTGGCAGAGCCGAGGTTTCACTTGCACAAGATGTTCACATAAATTAATAAAGGGGACAATATGAACCAAGTGCAACCAAGCGGTGGTCTCATGACAGTTCATCTTACATAAAAGCTTTCTCAGCCTGTATTCTCAGACATCCCTTGGGTTGTGGGTTTGACAATGTAAAGTGCATTAGCTCCACTTTACTGGCATCTCTCAGAAGCTGTGAAATGCTGTCTGTGTCCTTTATACCAGTAAGAACTGGGTCAGTGCCAGAGAAGATGCAAAAACTACAAATGCTTTTAGTCATTACACAATATCTCCCCATATTCAATGATAATTGTAGAAAAAGCTGATTAAGTCTAAATGAACAAAGGCTTGGCATCTTTGCCATGATTACTCCGTTTCCCACTCTGCCATATGGTGATGTATCTTAAATTACATAACCATGACCCGTCAGTTCATGAGGCGTCACTCTGAGTCATCAGATGCTGTAATCCCCTCACTACTCTGTGGATGCCAGATTAAAACGAGTGAGCAGCAGTGGTCGTGAGTCAAATCAGCTGAGAACACACCAGTCTTGAAAAATCAGTATATTTGATTCTCGAGCCTTTCAGGACAATTATTCACCCAAATAGCTTGTTCTCTTTCTGAAGACTGATGACGCACATTTTCCCTTTTTATAAGTGGGTCAGTCTCTGAGAGGTTTTGGCAGGCAGTGTCCCCAGACAGATGGGAGTGACATCATTACGATGGGGGTCAGATGAGTGATGACAGCCATCCGTCAATCCAGTTTAAAAGCCACCTTTGTGTCAGACGGTATAATTTTGGACACAGACTAGAGTCTGTGCTAGCAGCTCTAATGGGCTGCTACTTAGACACAGCACTGCTTCAAGCCAAATGCTAATAGCTAATATACTCATAATGACAATGCGAACAGATGTTTAGTGAGTATGTTTACTACATTCACCATTTTAATTTAGCATGTTAGCACACTAATATTTAGTGATCAGCACTAAACACTATAGCTGAGACTGATTAATGTCATTCCCACTCTGCTGGCACTAGATGAAAAGTCAGGTTCACCAAAGTTATTACAATTCATTCTGACCGGACCACGAATGTGAGTACCAAATTTCATGGTATCCTAACCCCATCCAATAGACTTAGATGTATAAGTCAAAACCAAAAACCCAAGAGTTTTTGAGTAGTTTTGGTCTGGACCCATGTGGTGGAGTGACTGATCAGCCATCCCCAGAGCCACGCGACTAGCACATCTAATGTGCTAATATGTTATCGATCTGTAATGGTACCTCAACCACAATAGATAGTGTTTCCCAAATTACACATCAGGCAGCAGATTCATGACCAAAGTTATTCACCTCTATAAGTACAAATCAAATCATTTTATTAAAATCCTGTGTAGGACTAATACAGCAGACGTACAGTCTGCCAAACCTTCTGAAATGATTGAGCGTGTGGTCTCATTTGTGCTCAAACATGACAATTCTCATAACATGAGTCTTACACGTGGATGAGAAAGAAATTGGTGAGAAACAAAAGGTGTTGTCTGTGAAATTTGTGAAAAACTTAAACAGAACCACATGCAGCTATGAAAAACAGAGGGATGAGAGCATTTCCAGAGAAAACACAAATCCACACATATAGTTCACTGGATTCCCTTAAAATAAACACCTGCTTTGGTTTAAACTCTTAAACCTGATCATGCATTAATCAGTCATTTTATCATTTTTAACAGAATCAGTATCTCTGAGTGAGTAAATAAATCACAGCAAGGTAACATTAACCCAGTATTTCTTTAGAAGCAACAAGTACAGACGGGTGACCATTAAAGGAGAAACCCGAATAAATGAGTGGGGAAACATAGCAAAAGCAAATGCTTCCACAAAGGTGTGCTGCATGGTACGGTGAAGCAGGTAACATCCAATCATGATCTACAGCACATACAGAAATGGTGAGCAGGCCGAGCTGATTCTGCTTTATGTAAGGAAAGATCAACATGATTTGAAAGAGGGTTGATTGTTGGGGCTCAGGTGACAGAAGCTTCAGTCACAAAGCTCAAATGGTGACTAAAAGTGACATAAGGTTGAGGTTGGAAATAAGGTTGGATGGTCAACAGTGCACATCTTATGACCATGATGCCTTAGTTTAATATGCGAGGACAAAACAGAAGCAACTTCTCCTCAAGTGACTGAGAATGTCAATCAGATCGATCAGACTGTCAGCAAGAACAGGCCGTCAACAATGAAATAGAGAGAGTTACTATAGCAGGGTCGCACTGCAGAAACCTGCATTACAAAGATGAATGTACATTTAAGAGTTCAGTAGTGCATAAACCATCGGCACTGGTCTACGGTACCAGGCTTCAAGTTATGTGCTTGTGACCGAACCACAGTGGATTGGACCAATCAGCATCCTATGAGGAACAACCGGTAGCTACGAGCGGGCGTGGCTTAGGTTTGTTGACAGTGAGAGAAGCTACTGTTCATTCAAAAACAACAGTGGTAGATGCTGTTATAGCCTCAGTTATATCAGAGCTGGAGAGAATGTCTTCACTAAAAGGCTTTTCTCAATGGAAAAGATGTTCTCACTCTTCTCCAGACTGGCTGTGATAGACAGACAGTTCATCCAATCACCTGCCAAAGGGTCTGCCCTTTTCCCAACAGTTTCCATGGACGGCTTCCCAGATGGTTCTGTGGAACAAACCATCTGCTAGTCAGGTTACAGATGAGTCATCCTTCGCCATATTCTTGAGAAATGGGCATGTGGTGTTCACCAAGTAAACTTTGCACAGAAAACCCCCGCCCGGGGATCGAACCGGCAACCTTCATGCTGTGAGGCACGTGCACTACCTGCTGCTCCACCGTGCTGCCTACTCCAACACCAAATGAGGGAATATCTTTTGAAAGAATGGTGTTCTGCCCCTCCAGTAGCACTTCAGAGACTCAAAGCCATGGAGCACTGAAGCTGTTCTGGTGGAATATGATGAGCGAACACGTTACTGTAACACCTCATGTCGGTTTTTCCGTTGTCACCCGTCTGCAGCTTGCAAAGCTTTTCCAATTTTAAGATTCAGTATGGAAATCTGCATCTCTCACCACCACCCAAGTCATTTATTACACATCATAGACCAGAGGCATTTTGTATCATGTCTGCACATTTGAATTTATAAGGGTCGTTGTTCACCTGCTAATGTTTCCATGACAACAGCTTGCCTTTTGGCACTGGGACTAACGTTTCCAACACTGACCAAGAATTTCATTATGATTCATAACAGGATGCACGGTCCAAACCATTGACTTCAACTGTTAGCCTCACATTGTCCAATGTGAAAAGAAGCAAGAATTTATTTTTCATCTTCTTATCAGCCGAGGCGACTGCTCTGAGATTACTGTGGTGATGGCGAGCTGTGTTTTATAAAGACAGTGCATGTGCAGTGAGTGTATCAACTATTTACGAGCAACATACCCCCCCCACCCCACTTTTAATTCCATGAGTACTTTCCTTTGAAATCAAAACGTGTCAAAGGAGGAGAAAGAATTGCAGATCAGTAGCCATGAGATTACCACAGGAACCCACAGCTAACATTTATCATTGGGCTAGAATTGAGTCTATGGTCACTTATCTATACTCTGCCTTCATTTTAATGCTGCTTTCCAGTGTAGTAAGGGCTGCACAGCACAGGGAGATGATTTGAAATATCAAGTAACATTCATTAGAAAAAGAAAATAATCAGTTTTCAGACACTGTAAGACATAAATATAAAAACACAAGAATCAAGCAAACCAAGGGATGTCACTGGTACACAGTGATGCTTTCAATTAATTACACTCCTTCGTCCTTTGAGGTTATAAATATGACAAAGAAAAGGAATTGTACTCCCTATTTGGGTTTCAAAAAGGTAGCACAGGTACCTTTTACTGACAAATGTTCCTGGGAAAAACCAAGAGAGCACTTCTCAACACTACCTGACAGATTTAATCAGAATCTAAATGGCGCTGCATCTAACCTTTAACCTAAGATGAACTGGATCGTATTAATACAGCTCTCCTTTGACCAAAATGGCCGTGCCACATGAACAGCGAGTACGCCAGGTGTGTTACCTGCCCAAGAATGATGCATCTTATACTGCTGCAGCTGTAAAACAGACTAAAATGGCTGCTGGTGGAAACACGGTGGAGAAGGAGGACAGTTTGCTAACAAATAAGTGGGGTGGGGCAATAATCCTGGTCGGTTTGATGACTATAAAGACAAACTAATGAATGATTTAGTGTCTTTGCCCCTGGCCCATCCCTTTGGCTCAAAATTGAGCATTTCTAAAATGTTACGAGAGCTTGACGGCAATCTTCTGCTCCTTCTTCATCATCCTCTGAGCCTCTTTCTCCATCTTCTTCCTTTGCTGCTCCATGGACCGCTTTTCTCTCTCAGCCATCTTCTGTTGTCTGTTAAAAAAAAAAAAGCAAGACAACCATACATTTGCAAGCCGTGTCATTACAGCGCACATCAATGGAAGCTAGGTCAGCAGGGAGTGGGGAAAACAAAATCCTGCTCCTGGCTCTTACATGCCAATATAATGGCACACACTGCCACCTGCTGGCCATCATGTGAATCTACACTCCTTGAACAGAAACATTGATGTGACCTTCATGAGATGTTCTTTGAGATTATCATTACTATGGTGGCCAGGAAGCCTATTTCAAGTGTTCTTTATAACTCCGAACTTTCCATGAGGAGAAGAGCAGGCCTGCAGTCCTGGGTGCTACAATTACGTTACACTGATACTTAAACTATATGTTTGCAGGCTGATTTATGTTAGAATCCTCTGCAGTTAAAGGCACCTTTATCTTAAGAGATATTCTGGATTAGTATTACCTACAGTAGGTGGCAGTAGGCACTCCCCCAGTTTGGAGAGGAAACAGAAAAAAATTTTAAAACAACAATATCAATTTAAATGTGTGCTACATTTAGAAAATTTTCACGGTTTCACCTTGCCGTCAGATAGCCCTTTCCCTGTGGAGCTGAAGCTGTTACAGTAGTATCATCTGCCCCAGTAGATGTACTTGTACCTTGCAGAATACAGGAGCTCCTAATCTCTCACTGCCTTGATCGGTTAGGCTGCTCATGTAATTGTGTGAACTCAGTGCTTTAAAGCGTTAGTTAGGATTCACCAAAGTCACACAATAAAACAAACTAACCAACCAAGCAAGGCAGTGGTAGACCAACAGCTCTCGTGTTCTGCAAGGTCTAATTAGGAGTCTGGTTTGGGCCAGAGTGACATAGCCGCTTCAGTTTACTGTCTGATGGCGAGCAGTGAAAGCAGTGAAAATATTCTAAATATAGCATACATTTACACTTAGGTTCATATTTTTAGGTGGACCTTTTTTGGGGGCTCAAATACGTTTTCCTGCTGCCTCCAGTCTACAGCAGTACATTGCAGAGCTTCCTACACAGTTACTCCTGCTGCTTTGCCAAACTCGGGGTAAGCCATCTACTATAGGTAATACACCGAATATGTATATACGTATGTAAGTACCTCAATCAACTCAACTACAAAAATCAAAACTATAGGTTCAATTTCCCCTTTCCTCTTCCATACAACTCATGCTCTTGTAACTATTTTAATAATGAGTGATGCATCATTGATGATGAACTGGAAAATCGAGAAAAACTGGTATTAGTGCACATATATGGACTGAGTCCAAGCACAGAAGCATTCTTTAAATATTACCTGAGAACCTCCTCTGCCTCCCAGGCAGCATCAGACTCGTCCTCCCAAGCATTTGTGTCCCCCTGCCAGTTGTCCATTTCTCCAAGTTCAGCCTGTACAAGACGATTTAAAAAATGAGAATTTCTCTTTTTTCAATTATTTTGGCTTTAGCTTTACCAGAGTAACTGCATGGAGGACACTGCAATTCATATTGTTGAATCCCTGCTGGTTTCCAGTTCAGTGTTCGATTTGTTTAAAGGCTTGATTTGTGATTTACTGTGGCCTGACAAATGTCCAAAAATGACATCAGAATTGAATCTGGACAGACAGGATGAATAAAATGTGATTTGAAGGCTGAAGGCTCACATTGTCATTTTGACTGATTACGTGCATTCTTACATTCAAGTCTTGCTTCTTGCAGCTTTAACAAAGTTCTTTACACAGCAGGTTTACTTTCCTTTTATATCCAAGCATCTTTCCCGTATATTGATATTTTTAACAACACCTGATGAATCTGCATTTGACATAGTCTGCACACATAACACTAAGACTGGGGCTAATTTGATGATTTTTCACATGCACATTTATTATATGATGTTATTGTACAAAATGCATGGTCATGTATTCGGAATGAGCTGCATTTGATTTTACATTTCTCTACAGTAGAAACTCTGTTTGGTCCTAGACTTTTCAAAAAACAAAAATCCTCATTCTGTGAGGAACAGAAAACCTTGATGTTGGTATAAAGCTGTGACTTACTGAGGGTGGACTGAAGGTCATCATATCCTGAGAGGCTGCCAGTCTGCTGGAGAAACCTGCTGAGCCATCAGGCACAGAGTAGTTCAAAGGCTCCCTTTTCTTCAGCAATATCTGCAACATGGAAACAGGGGCTGAAACTTAAACTGAAGCACTTGGTGAATACCATTAGAGGCACAGATTTAGTGTTTTTACATTAAAATTTGACTGCTTTCAAGCTGACTACACTGTAACTATATCGGTGTTGACTACTGACTATTCAAATGCACTATTTTGCGCATTATGTCATGCTCTAATGCATTTGCATTAAATATATGCAATGTACATACATTATAACCATCTACAGTAAACTGCAAGTTAAATGCATTGTGATCATGGCCATATAGTATTATGTAATCTATCATAATTCAGATTATTCAGTACATCATTGTGCAGACGCTTGGTAACCCTGGATTAGCTGCACTGTCTGTGGGAATACCTTCTGTGTTTTCCTGATGGTGGGAGCCATGTCTTTGAAGTAGTCAGGCTCTTCATCGACCTCGTTGGGTGAAGGGGAAACGTTTCCGTTGCCACCTTCAATCTTAATACTCGTAGGAGCCTCTTCATCCCAAGAGCTCCATTCTTCAATCTCTGGCTGTGCAGACAAGACAACAAAATACTGCTTGAAATCAAATTTATACACATGGAATTCAAAGTGGGTGTTCGTGTAGTTTATCTGTATCAGCAAATACATCAAAGCCCAATGATCATCCGTACTTTGCAGTTCAAATAGTGTTCAAATAGTAAACCCAAGGCTCTGAGCATTTCAGGCGAGTGCTGTTAATTGAGGCAATGCTGACCTGTTTTGGTACAGATGATGAAAAATCCACTGTTGTTGGGAGAGTTATCTGATCACCACTGAGCTTGCGGCCCCTTCCACTCCTGCAGAGTAATATAATAAAATAAGACAATTATCTATTTTATGTTGTAAATCGCAGCAACTGATGGAGCATTGCTATCAAACACTACTGTCAGATCTCTCTCTTGAAGAGAGCTTCATCTCCTGCCAATTTAATTTTCCAGCTTCACAGATGCACACGCCTTTCGACCATGAACTGAGACTTTCTGAACTTTCTGAATCCATTTGATCCATCAAAGCAATGATCTGGTCGGTCTTCCATCACCATAAATCATGGTGGGTGGTAGTGAGTATGTTGAACAAGCACTACAAACACATTTAAATAAACAGCTACTTAGTTGTGGATCGCAAAGTGGCATTGTATTGACAAGACCTTCATCAAAGACAATAGCATGCATGAGGTGTACTGGGCATTGCTCTTCTGCAGTGTTCGGTTGCTCACCTGCATATCAACCTTTTAAAGAAAGTAAGTAAGCTGGCTAGACATGTGCAGATCTTGAAAAGACGGAACTGAGTGATGGCCATGATGAAACTGAGCTGGTGGGAAAGAACACAAAAAATATTATAATAGCATTTCAATTTACAATGATGCACATGTGTGTATTGTTTTGCTCCAAAGTACCTGAATGTGCGCTAAAGCAAGTGTCCAGTATACCAATATCTAAGCAGGATAACATGAAATTAAGAATATCTGGCCAGGAGAAATGAGTTTGTATATATGAACATTACGCACCAACATCAGTCACATTAGTCAAACCCCGAGCCGTGACACTAGCCTCTATGAAAATGCTACCCTGCTTGTGAGTAAACGGATACACTCTCAATAGTTTGTATGCTAATGTTAACAAAAAATGCAGTGAACAAAGTAAAACACAAATAAATGTGACTCTACTGATGATCTAACGTTATACCCTTGTTTAATCCGCAATGTTCACCATGGAACAAAAAGCTCGAGCTAAGGTTAACATTAACTGTTACACGCAATACAAAATCTCCCAATATTTATGCTAAATCAATACAATCAAATTGTGTCTTCACGTTTGCTTTTTGCATCTTTCAGCTATAATACAAATAGATACTCACCTAGCAAGATGTGAATACACCGTATGCAGAGCAGCTGCTTTCTTCTTGTGTGGCAGAAGAGACAAGTTCATTTATTTGCTAACCGTTGCTTGCTAGCTTAGCCCACAGGAAAGATGACATTTCTGAATCCTTTAATTGTCTTCGTACGATGACACATTGGCAGTGACAAAAGATATCGTTGTCATGTCAAAAGCATGCATATAACAGCTGTACACCACAATGTAGTTTCATGACAAAACTCTAAATTTGTGTCGTCTCTCATCTCTGTCCCATGGCTGCCATCTTTGAGCTGGGAGGAGCAGGAACAGGGAAGTACGGCGTGCTCCTGCTGCATTCAAGTACTATCGGAAATTGAAGCGCCACAAAACTTACTCCCATAGAGTCATTCCAGACTATGAAACTTTGAATGTGTGTCTGTTGTTAAGAAATCGTTGAAATTAATTTTACACTCACTAAATCAGATGGGAAATTATAGTATGGAGAAAAGTAAATTGACAGCACCAACAGTATTGGGATAAGTTTAGAACGTTATCTGGCTCTAAAAAGAAATTATGCGTGTTATTTAAGTATAGTATTAGTATATATTATATTAAGTGGCAGATCATCTCGCTACAGTCAGAGATAGAACAGATCCTGGTCAAGTACAGACTCAGTGACCACAAATTGGCAACCAAAAAAGGAAGATACAAAATGGCAACCAACAGAAAAGTCAAACTGTTCCACAGATGAGGATAAGAGAGAGATCACTTCCTCCTGCAATGTAAAATATTCACTGAAATAACACTGCTTTATGAAAAAAAAAAAAAAAAAATCAGGACACAGAGGGAGAATAAAACCTGAAGGTGGCAGTAATGCGACATCGTCGATGACAATTGTCTGAAAATCTCCAAAAAGAAAAGGAAGAAGAAGTAGCCACAAAATATCCAATCAACACACGCCTTGGACGGAAGTGGCATATTTGAAAACTGGCAGATGAAGTCGAGCCTTTTTCCTGCCCTGCAAGTGGAAAAGGGGAGAAGGATTAATAAAAACGTCAACACGGTGAGATAATTTTGACGAAAGATATGTCGTTTTTGTGCTATTGAAGATGACCGTATACATGTTTAACTTTATGTGAGTTTGCGTGACCCACAGGGGAACCAGTTCGCTAACCCAGTTAATGTTAACAATACCGCTAACGTGATAGCAAACTCGGCTAACTCAGATTGTAAACAAGAAAGAGTAAATTCGTAATTCTTGAATATGTCACTGAAACGCTTTGTTGCCTCACACCAAGCAACTTATTCAAACCAGGTGTCTTCAAGAAAGTTGACGTGAAGTCCGTACTTTTCGTCAGAGTCGAAAACTGAAAAATAATCCACAAAGCTGTCCGTCATTGTGGTAACGTAACCTAAGTTACCGTCGCATGTGAATGTTGAGGTTGTCCTGACATTAACGTTACTTTGCTAGTATGTTAATGTCACTTACAGCGTCACCGTTTTGGCAGAGGCATTTTATAAAAGGTCTGAAGTAACGTTTATGTGTCACTAATACACATTGTCACACCAAGTGACGTTAAAGAATGATTAAATGCACGTAAACTGTAATAAACACTGTATGTCTTCACTCAGGCTAATGCGAATTAACCTTATCTAATCCCTCAATTTCAGATGGAGGAAGAAGAACATACAGACAGAAAGCAGCAGCTTGCTATGCTTTATCAAAAGCTCAACAAGATTAAAAAGTATCTCAATGAAGGTAATGGTACGATGAGACGTCCTGTCACCGTCAGAGCCACATGCACCATGATCCATAAGTCCATACTTCATACATTCATCATGACACCTTACGCTCGTTACAGATGACACGGACGATATTAACCAGGTCATCAGCTCCAACTCACCTGAATCGTGCCTCTCTTATCTGACGGACCTGGAGAAGAAAGGGGACCCTCACCTGGATTATAACCACCTCACTCGACTTGTTGACTTTTATACCAGAGTCTTCTCCGGGATGCCACTGGGGAAACACTGTCAGAATGAGAGCTATGCCAGGATGTTGGTCAGATTTGCAGAGCTAAAAGCGTGAGTAACCAAAGTTATTACTTGGACAAAGACCGTTGTCCTCTTTCCAGTTTAGCTATTAGTCTGATCTTCTTCTTTTTTTATATTTTAGCATTCAAGATGGCAATGAGGCAGAAGCCAACTTCAACGTGGCACGGTCTCACAGCCAGAACTTTGCATTTGTTCACGTCGCACATGCACAGTTTGAACATTCTCAAGGTAGAGAGGAGCTTTTTGTTGTTCTTGTACACATAAGCACCTTCTCATGACGTGCTCGTGGAGTGTTTTAGTGTCTGCTATTTCATCTTATCAGGCAACACAAAGAGAGGCATTTACATATTGCAGAATGCTATTGAACTGGGTGCCAAACCAAAGGAACTGCTGGAGGCGGCCTTGCAAAGCATACAGACGGGGAAAACACAGCTCTTCTGTTCAGAGGATAAGGAGAATGTACCACGTGAGTGTTTATCCGTGTTTTAGTCCATGACTTTACATGCTGAGATTACTTTACTGGTGTACAGCAGTTCAGAAAAAGACTTGTCTGATGTTCACATTTTGCTGTGTTTCTGTCTGCCAGTATTGTCTAACAGCGATGTGCACGATTCTGTCCAAGGCTCAGCAGTGCAAAAAGTAAGCAGAACATCAGACGGGACAGGAGACTTGCAGCTCTCCAGTATTTTTGGTTCAGGGTAAGAATGAAACAAACACTTTCACAAAGGCCTCTGTTTGATTTTAGGCAATGTCACATCTTGTGTTGATCTCTGACCTGCAGGACCGAGCCCCTCAGCGGATCATCAGATGACCAGCTACCAGGCTGGAGATCTGGATCTCAACGCAAGAGAGCAGTTGGCATGGTGAGACTTACATTTCCCCTTCTTGTGTTTTACACTTATGTAAATGTGCTTTTTTCAAAGAAAACGTGAAATTAATTCCCAAATTGCTGTTTTTTGAAGGTGTGTTCTGACCTTTTGTGTTTCAGCCAGGGAGAGTTCCCATAATACCTTTCTCTATCCCAGAAAAGGATGATGATGACTACATTAGTAGTTCCTCAAAGAGAAGTGATGCCTCACTTCAGACCAATTTGTCCAGGTACTTTTTATTCCTCTGTGCCATTTTACAAAGTGTAGCTTCTTTGCAGCAACATCCATATTTGAAGCATTGTAGTCACCACAAGCTCGTTGGTTTTGCTGATATTGAGCTTCAGGTGATCGTCATTGCACCAGGTGATGAAGCTCTCTCTCAGTCCTCTGTGCTCCTCTGTGAAAATAGTCTCTAAGTGAAGACAGCATGTTTCTGTGTTGTGTTGCCATATTGAATATGATACAGTAGTCAGTGTTGAAAGTAGCTTCTTATACTAATGAGAGGTTAACTTACGCTGTCATCTTGCTTCGGACACCAACGGTCCTTTTGCATGGACAGCAGGAGCGCCCTCATATGCCACTAATGAAAACAGCAACAGAGACCACACAACTGCTCTGAGTTAAATCAAACAGTTGCCACATATTTTTTAACATGCAGTCCTGTTTATTGAGCTGAGGAAATACCTCTTTTTGACATATTCTAAAGCACTGTGGCTGTATTGTGGCACATACTGCTGAGAAACCACAGAGCACCCCATGATTTTTATATCCCTATTCACTTTGCATGCAAATGCTTGAATATGTCAAGCAAATGTGTAATAATAATAATAATAATAATAATTGTTGTTTAACTTTGTCATAGGCAAACATCTGGTTCAAGCATGAACCCACACTTTGGGCTGTCATCCTCAAAGAAGAATGCCGTTGATGGAGATCTTCAAGTGAGTATAAACGAGCTGCCGTAGTTTGAGTCTAGCAAAGTCAGAATCAACACTCAATAGTTTTCATGATCGGCGCTCTGCTAAGCGAAGGTAGTCAGCTTGAGTTAAAGAAAGAAGTGCAATAACTTTCAGTTATATTGCTGTGTTTTCAGCCCCCAGCTGTCAGCCCAGAGCATTGCTCTTGGGAGGACCAGGCAGCTGTGGACTCCACCACCAATCTCCTTCACGCGAGAGACACCTCACGAATGGAAGGTAGTATATAACTCAGACAACATGTGCTACATAGGATGTTTGTTTGTTCAGTTTAATTTGTACAGCACTTTAGTAAACTGGTTGTTTTTAAAAATGCTGTACAAATAAAGTCGAGCTGTTGTGATGACATTAAGTTTCTCCCTGGCAGATGTAACATACAACTTCGACCAGGTCCTGAATACAAAATCCCCCGAGTCGTGTTGGACGTATCTGATGAACCTGGAGAAAAGAGGCAACCCTCACACAGACAACATCCTCCTTAATAAGCTCAAGGACTGCTACTCTAAAATCTTCTCCAGGCTGCCAATAAGACAGTTCAGCAAAAACGCCAGCTATGCCAGAATACTGGTCAGATACGCAGAGCTCAAGGGGTGAGTGTGGATGAAAATATCAAATGTGCTTCACAGTTTGGGACTTCGTGGTGTGTGCGTTAGGGGGGATTTAGGTGCGTGTGTGGTTAGCGTTGGGGATTGGAGGAAAAACAGTTAAGATTGAGATAATATTCACAGCATTACTGTATCTTAATCACACACTGATAGTGTCATCCAGATAGACACTATAAACCCAATTCCAGTTTTGAATTTTAATCTCTGAATCTTAATAAATTCTTTGTCGGATGCTTTTTGGGTGTAA
Organism: Chaetodon trifascialis; assembly: GCF_039877785.1. NCBI lineage: Eukaryota > Metazoa > Chordata > Actinopteri > Chaetodontiformes > Chaetodontidae > Chaetodon > Chaetodon trifascialis. The sequence continues at coordinate 11,150,860 of NC_092062.1, forward strand.
CTTCATTTCTTTCTTTTCCCTTTAAAGGATTGAAGACCCAGATGAAGCCCAAGACCACTTTATTGTTGCGAGATCCAACTGTAAAGGCTTTGCTTTTGTCCACATAGCACATGCCCAGTTTGAGGTTTCTCAAGGTACAATGGCTTTGTATTGATTTCAGTTTCCAGAGGGTTGATACATGAAATCCACAGACTAAATGCACACATGTACACACTTATAAATACATATTTTGAGGAATACATGCAGGTTTTAATCTTTTTCTGTGTTGTGTTCTGTTAAAAGAAAAAAAAAAAAGGTTTTCATATGGGCCTGTATCAGACAACATGCATGCTAAGATCGATATATCTGTGATTGGCCAATGATGTGTCGACCAAGCCCTACTCAAAATCTCTCAATGTGTTTAGTCAGTTAAGTGAATACTTGTCCAGTCACCATGTCTCCAACATAGAGTGAAAATATTATTTTTCTTCCTGTTTCCTTTCAAGGTAATATCATCAAAGCAACTTCAATTTTGCACAAAGCCCAGGCATTAAATGCCAGGCCAGCAGAGCTCCTGGAGATGGCCATACGTAATCTGAAGGCTGGGGAAAAACAGCTTGTGCCCACCAGGGAGGAAGAACAGCCCACAGGTAGAAAAGTCTTTAAATGTTACAGGTTAAGGTTAAAGCACTGACTTGTTTTATAACTGACTTTTTTTTTCCTAATTTCTGCTCTTCTCATCGTAGATTTGCAAGCAGCTGTCCCACCAAGTGTGCCGACTTGTGGGGGAAACCAGGAACTTCAGCTTCCTGCTCGGGTCCCCGTGAGGCGGTCAGTGGAACAGCCTAAACCTGCCAGCAGGGAGCCGATATCAGAGTGGAAGATGCCAGCTCTGGTCCACCGACATGTTTCTCCAGAGGTCTAATGATGTTCTTTGTCGACTATACACTGTGCACACATTTAAAACGTTTCATAAAAAAAGATTTACAAGTTATTTTATAATGTCTTAATTTGCTGATTCCATTCTGATATAATATTGTTTCTTTTTGTTTATGACCTCTTCAAATCATTTATTTATTGAAACAGATTCTGTTTTTTACTCTCAAAACCTAACCGTGGTGTTGATCAGATATTCCAAATTTATTTTCTTTCTAGGAAAAACGCACAACACCCCCCGACCCCAGACCTGTTCCTCGTGTGCTGGAGTCACTCTCCACTCCGTCCCTCCATCTTCCCTCCAGACTGAACCCACAAACAATCTGTGAGACACCCAACAGCCACAGAAACCCCTCTGCCAACAGGTAGTATCTTGAACTTAGAAATTCTCTTGTATCTTTGTGCCATCATGAAATTTGCCCAACTTTATCTCTGCCTCCCTCAGCTTTATCACTCCTGTTGTAAAGAGAGGCCCTGAAGTGTCTTCCTCTGCAGTGGCAGCACACAGAGCTGGACCCGTTCAGCAGCCCTTCACACCACTAAACCAAGCGCCGTGTTTCCAGACTCCACAGGTACAGCACGTTCATGCCCTGCCTTTTGTTGTTTACTGACACACCACATTCATTTCCTACATTAGAGGATGTATTGCATGTGTCCATTAACCAGTTGTTCCTTGACACCAAACACCTGCCATAACTGGTTCTGCAACAATAACTTAAGTGTCAAGAGCAGTGCAACGTGAATTAGGAAGTGTTTTTATGTTGTGCTTCTTACTGTGTACCCACTGTATCTGTTACTGATATGAAAGTGTCAACCACTATAGAAAGAAATCATTTTTTCCACCAACATTTATTGATGTTTCTGTTAGAGTTGCGATACCCATAACTTAAGTGTAAGCAGAGATGACGTGTTTGATAGCTGGACATGCATACAGCAGTGAACAACATGCCACTTTTGTCTGAATCTCTTTTTAGGCGGCATCCTTCACTGCTTTGTCAAATGAGTCTGTCACCATTAAGGGCAAGCAGTTCTTCATACTCAAGATGATTGGACGTGGAGGATCCAGCAAGGTAAAACGTTAGCAGGCAGCATTCATATGCTTTGCTGTTGTTGATGCAGCAGTACTTCACGGCTGCCTTTTTGATTCTTTCAGGTCTACCAGGTCCTTGATCACAAAAAGCAGCTGTTCGCCTTGAAATACGTGAACCTCGAGGAGGCCGATGCTCAGACCATAGAAAGTTACAAAAATGAGATTGAACATCTGAACCACTTGCAGCAGTACAGCGATCAAATTATCAAGCTCTACGACTAGTGAGTACCTGGCCTGTGCAAAGACAGCACATCAGTGCATTACACAGGAACCTTGACTCTTTGTCCTCTTAAAGATTTTTGTTTTAAAGTTAGAGGTCGACTTGTAATTATGGTTTCTGTTAGAAATGCCATGACGGTTGTGTATGTGTTTGCAGTGAAATAACCAACAGCTACATCTACATGCTGATGGAGTGTGGAAACTTGGATCTGAACACGTGGTTGCGAAACCGCAAAGCTGTGAATCCGCTGGACAGGAAGTTCTACTGGAAGAACATGCTGGAGGCCGTCCAAACCATCCACAAACATGGTTCTCTTTCTCTTTATCTGTTGCGACTGTTCTCTCGCTGATTCTCACTGTTTACTGAATGGCACGCTAAAATGAATTCACCTCTAATAATTGCACATTTGTGTTCTGTGTGTGCAGGAATTGTCCACAGTGATTTGAAGCCAGCAAACTTTGTCATAGTGAACGCTTCACTGAAGTTGATTGACTTTGGCATCGCAAACAGGATCCAGCCAGATGTGACGAGCATTATGAAGGATTCACAAGTAAGAATTATCATAATGTTGTCAGACACTGAGAATAGCAATCTGAGACTGTCAGTGGCCAAAAAACAAAACACTTGTATTGGACATACATTGACAATTGCAGCGCTCTCACTCAAAACTCGACCAGTTTCAGAAATTGGGACATAAAACAGAGGAAAAAAAGGTTGAAAAATACAAAAAGTTTCCCTTTAAGCTGTGTCAGATGTACACTCCAGGTGGAAAAAGTTGTACCCATGTAATAGTGTTTGTCAAACACAGGTTGGAACCTTGAACTATATGCCCCCTGAAGCCATCAAAGATACTTCATCCCAGCCAGGAAAAGCACACTCAAAGGTACTCCTGCTGAGACAGTGAAACTTATTCTCTAATCATTTCTGATCGGAGTACAGTGGTGAAAACCATTTTCTGACATTTTCCCCAAAGATCAGCCCCAAAGGTGACGTGTGGTCCCTTGGATGTATCCTGTACTGCATGACTTATGGGAAAACTCCATTCCAAAGCATCACCAATCAGATCGCCAAGCTGCACGCCATCATTGATCCTTCCCATAAGATTGAATTTCCTGACATCTCAGAGAAGGATTTGCTGGATGTGTTAAAGGTGAGAGAGCAGCGAAAGCTTTACAGGATAATCAGTCAGTGTCTTTACAGTCCTTTACTAATGGATGTATCTCTGTTCTGTGTGAGCTTGCATATGAATTGGCCTCTTGAAATTCTACAGGAGGAAATATGTATATATGAGTTTTTCTGTTGATCGTTGTTTAAAAAAAATCATGTCACATCATGTGTGTAGAAGCGTCGTTGAAGTGATGTAAAATGCAAACGGGCTGTTTTTATCATCCGATTGTTCCAGAGGTGCCTGGTTCGAAACCCCAGAGAGAGAATCTCTATTGCAGAGCTGCTGGAGCATCCGTACCTGCAGCTGAAGCCACAAGCATCACCTGAGCCAGGTGTGCTCACATAGACACACACACACACACACACACACACACACACACACACACACACACACACACACACACACACACACACACACACATCCATCAGTGGATGTGCACTTGGAAGCCGCCTTTGCTGTTCACCATGTGACACTGAACTGTCCTCAATTCACCTGTTTCAGATCAACCATGTAACAGCGATCTCAAGAGGATCCTTACGGACCTCGCCGCCCTTCAGTCTCCAAACAGCATCGTCCGAGCTGCTAATGTAAGATTTACTTTGTATAAACATCTTTTCCCCCAAGAAGTTTCTGAGATGCTAACTGCATTCTGCTTTTCACAGAATCTGGCCAAAATGTGCAGCAGTGGCAGGAAGCTGGATGTTGCAGAGTGTGCAAAGTCATCCTCTGAACTACCCTGGAAAATGTGATGGGATATGCACTCTGTTTCATTCTTCTTCTTATTTTTTGTTTTATTTTTATTTTTAATGTATTACTTTTTTGACCCCACATAACCACTTCATTACACGTTCAATATTTTCTGTAGATATAGAACTAACAAATCAATATTTGTATGTTTGGTGCCTTGAAGCAAACTCATTATATTGCCTCATTTTTACTTCTGTCTGATCATAGATGTAAGTTTACAACATTGTTAAATATACATACTGTATCCTTAGAAGCTGTTGGTCCATTTGTCTCATCTGATATAAGTATAGTATAGTATAGTATAGTATAGTATAGTATAGTATAGTATAGTATAGTTGATAATGATCATATCTGCATCTGAAAATGTCATGTAAAACAAAATCAGTTGTTTCTGGCTGCATTCAGTTCCCATAGTTCAGCTCCCATATGGCACAGTGCAAGGCCCTTGCTCTCTTTAATTTGCAGAGGAAGTAGAGGTGCTGGAGAGGTCCTCAGTGATGTGCACACCCAGATATTTGGTGCTCCTCACCCTCTCCACAGCAGAACCATGTTTGACTTTCCTGATGCCACAGGAAAGGTCGGCCCTGGCTATTCTCACACTAGCTGTGTCTGAAGGCGGTGTTCCAGGCCTTCGGCAGCCTGTGGACCCACAGGACCAATGTCATGATTCATTCAGGAACTGCTCATGGCGGGGGGGGGGGGCAGTAAAGAACATAATTGTTCTTTAAAAAAATGCTGTACTTTATTAATGATACATCATTTTGAATTATCAATTATATTCGTAATGTCAATAATCGAGTGGACCGGATCACTTTTGTACATCAACTATCAATTTGACATGAAGTCACTCCTTCTCTACTAAAGCATATACAACAAATACTTTCACATCCTAAAAACACATTTTAAGATGTAAACTGATATGTGCCAATCAAATGTCACAGTATAATCAAGCGCTCTCTGTTAGTAACAAAGAGTTATGAAATCAGAAACAACTGAAGACAAAAAACTAATTCAGACTATCGTGATTAAGTCTGAGAGGTCATGGAGGACTGACGTGGTTTGGAGAATCCATTTAGAGAAACCTCACGTTTTGAGAAATTGCTCCTCAGACTGTGCAGTTTGGAGAGAAGACCGCTAGGTGGTAGTTATGCGCCGCTATTTGTCCCGTCTGCCGAAAATGAAATGGAAGAAGAAGTGCAATTAGTCGTCGATGTTTGATGACGCACTGAGCCTCAGTGACCGTGAGATGTGTGACATGTTGAGAGGAACGGAAGCATGCCGACGATAAAAATGATGAGTTTAGCCGCTGTAGTGCACAGACTGCGGTGCTCTTTGCTGCACATTGAAAGCAGACTTCTGCAGGCGGCGGGACTGGACAGACAGCTGGGTGAGTCCACTGACGAGCTCAGGGCGGCATACATACACACACACACACACACACACACACATACAAGCATGCACATCGTGTTCATCCAAAGGTTAAACTTGAACTTTTTCTGGCCACACTGGGAACCATGTCTTTTCCCGTGTGAAGCTCCGGCGTTGGCGGTGAATGGCCCCAGTCTCCTTCCTCAATTCGACAAGAGGGACGAGCTGGAGGAGCAGCAGAGCCCAGAGCACCCCCCCGGCCTTCTAGACAGCATCCTGTGGATGGCAGCACCCAAGAAGAGACGCACTATCGAGGTGAACCGCACCAGGAGGAGAGCTGACAGCAAACTCCTCAAAGTCCAGGTACACTGATGAGGACCTTCCCTGGATGAATGTTTACTCAGATAAAAGTTGGATAGACTGCTGACACAGCAGTTTACCAACACCCTCGTGGCTAGGGTTAGGGTTAACACTCATGTGATTTACTACATATTCAACCAAGGAATGACTAATTGAATAATTGAATATTCATCTGTAGTAATGAAGTGCAGCATTCAGAGAGCCACTAAATGAGCATTGGGAGCTCAGATCATCCATCCATCCATCCATTTTCTATGCCGCTTATCCCTTTCGGGGTCGCGGGGGGGCCGGAGCCTATCTCGGCTGTCAACGGGCAGGAGGCGGGGTACACCCTGGACCGGTCACCAGCCGATCGCAGGGCAACACACAAGACAAACAACCATTCACACTCACACCTAGGGGCAATTTTAGAGTCACTAATTAACCTAATGAGCATGTTTTTGGTCTGTGGGAGGAAGCCGGAGTGCCCAGAGAACACACGCATGCACGGGAAGAACATGCAAACTTAACACAGAAAGGCCCAACCCGGGAATCGAACCTGCGACCTTCTTGCTGTGAGGCACGCGCACTACCTGCTGTGCCACCGTGCAGCCCGAGCTCAGATTAGTCAAACAAATGGTATCAGTACCTCTAATCAAGAGAACTGCTTTGCGCTTCAGTTTATTCTCATCTTCTCGTCTCAGAGTATAAAGAAGTAACTGTTAATAACAAGGGGCCCAAATCTCTACCTCTGTTTCTATAAAGAAGTATGACCACCATCATTTTCAGAAACAGCTCACAACAGAACCAAGATGAGTTCATGTTGTTAGGCAGGCTGCTGTCACTGCTCGATATTGGCGGATCACACATCTGTCAGCATAAAGTGTATATTTTGGCTAATAAGTAGCAAGAAATACCAAAGAGATGTCAGAAGTAGTGCTGTCAATCGATTAAAATATTTAATCGTGATTAATCGCATAAATGTCATAGTTAACTCGTGATTAATCGCACATTTTTATCTATTCTAAATGTCCCATTAATTAGCATTTTAATACTGTTATCAACACGGAAAAGTGGATAGGCTTGCTTTGTGCAAATGTTTTTTTATTGAAAACAACAACATGTAGTGTTATATTTCACACTAACATTCTCATTTTGAGCAGTCATTCACATTTGAATGAATCAGATCTCACACAATTTAACACTCAAACAGATGACAAAAAAATAAATACTTGGTTACAAAAAACCCCCCTTCAACAACCCTTTCTAAGGGATCAAAACAGGGTGATACAAGATAAAGTTACAAAGTGCACATCATTGTAAACTAGGACTCAGGCTATAGTGCAGTTAAACCATGGCTTAAAGTTTCCTTTCTTAAGTTTCCTCTGAACATACAAGCAGTCAGACTATAATGCTCTTCTGTTTATTCACCAGAGGCTTATCAACCCAGCCTCTTATTTCTCTCCAGAAAGAATAAACATTACTTGGCTATGGCTGCAGTAAGCTTGTTCTTAGTTGCGGTATCCATATACTTCTGTCCAAACTTTGGTCTTGTCAGTCGACCCATCTGGCAACTTTTTGAAACTAAACTTTCTATTCAGAATCTTGTTCGCATCCATTTCGGCGTTTCGTGCTTGACATCCGCCTACACTTTTACAGCTAGCGAGCAGGTGAGACCAAAACATGCGTGGGGCGTGCCTATTGTTTTGTTTCCGGTTTACAATCGGATCCTGTAGTTTTTGTAACGTTACTAGCGGTGGCCACAGCTTATAAAAAACTACAAGTTCACTAGGTCACAAAGAACGTTAATCGCGCGATAAAAAAAAATGACGCCGTTAAAATTCATTTGCGTTAACGCCTTAATAACGCGATATTTTTGACAGCAGTAGTCAGAAGTCATTTAAAAACAGCATTGCCATTCCACTGTTTGACTCATTGTCTCCGCTGTCTGTGTCCCTCTCTCAGACCAACATTGAGCCGTGTCCAGAGTGCGGCCACTTGAAGCAGAAACACGTCTTGTGTGGCTTCTGTTATGCTAAGGTGTGCAGGGAGACCAGCCGGATTCGTCAGCAGATGAACGCAATGGAAGGCGGCCCGCTAAGGGCCCCAGCTGTGGAGACTGTCGTCCTGTATGAGGGTGAGACGCCAAGCCAGCAGGACAAAGACAAGAGGATTGTGGAGAGGGCCAAGAAGAGGCCTGCCTGGTTCAGCTCCTGATTCTGAGATATTAAGGCTGTGTGTGTGATACATACCTTCAGACTGACACTGATGCTTTCGTCCTGTCTGTTATTCAGTAAATTCTGAAAGGTTGTCATATCAGTTTTGATTCCACAAACAAAATCAGTAAAAGGGTTGATTTGATCAGAACTGCTAGCAGTTTCCAATGGTCTCTGTGGACATACTGTACTATATCATTAATATGGGGGTCAAAAGAGTCTCTAAAGTTGTAGGTCTGTGGAGCTTGTGGTGTCAGACATCATGGCTCTTTGTCATTGTTTCAACTGAGAGAAATTTACAGTGTAACATTTGCATGTCTGACAATAAATCTGATTATTTTGAAAAGGAACAAACAGTCCTTATCTACTCTGCTCACCTTTGTAATGTGCAGGACAATGGCTGTATTAGATAGTACTTGATTTTCTATATATAAAAAAGAAGCATGGAATCAGATTTCTTAGGTTTTCACAACATTTAATGTGAAATGTGTGTAATTCATACATAACAAATTATTATATACTGTATGCATGAATAGTGTCCGGAGAACATCCCTGCTCAGATGAAATCACATTCATATTATCTACATACTTCTAAACTTGAGGAGATGCCAGTTTTTTGTTAATGAATGTAGGCTCAGGATTCAGCATCAAACTGAAGTGTTGCTGTGTTGCTCTGGTGTTGCTGGAACACACTGTTTCTGCTGGGATGAGTCCAGCATACCTTCCACTGCCTCACCATCAGGCGCGCTCTGATTCAGTTTCACCCTCGCAGTTTGATGGAGCCGGGTGTTGCCAGTGTCCCCATGACAGCACAAGTAATCATGGTTTAAAGTGATATTCTGTCAAAGCTTCAAATGTACACAGAGAACTGCAGTAACAGATCGTTGACTTGTGGAGGTGCAGCTGCTGTCTCTGGAAAGTGATAAAACATTATAGAAATGAAGTGTGGTGGAAGTAATCCTGCTGTGTTTATCTGTCCCACGAAGCATTTAGTGTAAATCCAGCAAGGTCTATAACTCGCCTCCCAACCTCTTCTCACATCCATCCATCATAACTGAAATGGGAACTGGGAGCACATCTGTTCTATCACTGTCCATCACTCTCATTATCCCACACTCCTGGGGGGCTGAAGCACTCAAAAATGCACATATTACACTCAATCACAAACATATCTGCGGCCCTTGACGTGATTTTGGCAGAGAGACTGATGTATCTTTTGATTAATGAGTTGGAATTTGACTGTCAGTCACTGCCCTGATTGCTCTCAGCTGTTTCTTTCCTGCAACATGTGGTCGATGTGAGAGACATCTGAGGAGTGGGAGGACATTTTCTTTGACCTGATGGGATGAACCCAAGATCCACGTCATTCTACAGATTAGTCATTTCATATTTCTGTCAGCACTTATGTTATAGATGTGAACACATATGCAGGGCTGTAAAAATCTATACTCACATGTACATAATCAAACCCATGATCCAAAAAATCCACATGTACACAAGGGTAATTTGCACAAATCAAGATCTTATCTGCAGATACATGATATAATGCAAATAGGTACAATGAAATGAAATGAGCTGCGGTTCACACTCAACTTCCACCTGGATTCATCTGGTTCACTTGTGTCATGGAAAGAGCCAAAGCTCATTTTCAAATGAAAACCAACCTTCAGGATGGCTGAAGTGAGGACATTCACGACGTTCATCACAAAGTGATGCAGAGGGGTAAAAATAGAAACAAGACTGGATATTTAAGACACTGCCCAACACACACACACACACACACACACACACACACACACACACACACATTACAGGCTACTTTGTACACACAGAGACTCACATCAGTGATGACAACATGATTTGAACGCTCATCGTATGTGTTTCCCGTGAGTTTTATTCAAGCGCTGTCAGACAGGAGTGTCTGTTTGCATCAAAATTACTGACGTTCACACAATAACAGCATGCACTGTGTGAGCAGAGGAGGCTGCTACCTGGTGAACTCCTACTGTGATGTTGAGGAGGACAACCAGTGGAAGAAGGAGAGTTACCAAGCATGCTGGCTGAGCCTGGTCCTTGAGACAAGACCGCAATACAGGTAGGTTGTTCTCACTTGAACTTTGTTACATATTTGTACATTTATACAGTGTGGTGCTCATTATGGTGTCGTGGCAGAGAGTGGGATAGAGGGTAAAGGACTGCAGCAGATTTGATTTGGAATCCACAGAGATTCACACACAGCGGGGCTGAAAACTGCTGCCGCGCTGCCTTGTTTGGGTTGTAACTTTCAGGCACGTGCATGACCTCATCCTGATGGTGATGCCCCTGCAGGCATGTTGCCTGTGACCACTAAAGACAAACACCTGTACATGTCATGTGGAATGGTCAAATAGCAACCAGCTTCAAAGATTCAACTGGAGCAGCGAGGCAGCAGCTTTCTTCACTGTGGATGAACCCTGAAAGAATTAGAAAGAGATAAGATGATCACAGCACCACTCTTAGTGTGTCACAGAGGCTGGATTGATATCATTCATCTGGTGTGTGTAATGTGTTCCAGGCAGACACTGTCAGAGGCAGACAGCATTCAGAGAGAGAGTTACAAGCAGCAACAGGTGGTCCACTTCATGGTCCAGAGGAGTCCCAGCCAGACACTGAGGCTGGGCAGCAACAGCAGAGCCATGACAAAGCACCAGCTCCCCCTCTCAAGCACCAGCAGGGACCTTCATCGCACAACAGCCATCCTTGGGTGCACTGAACGACAGCCAGTCATACTAAGGAAGGGGAATATGGGAGTGGATAAACAGGAAGTGACTGCCAAAACTCAGGACCTCAGCAAGCCAGTCGGAGTGAACTTCAGGCCCTCAAGCCTGATGTCCTCACCGAGGGAAAGCTCTCATCGGGTGCAGAGGAGGGAGTGAAGCAAGGAGGTGGAGATTATTTAAAAATGCAGTTCAGAATATATAAAATTGCCATCATTATTGCAATTTACATGTTAACAAATCTAAAACTACTGTATAGTGTTTAACATTTGTGTGAGCAATCTAAGTTGTGACTTTGAAAAAATAAAGTCTGATTATGTCTCAATATTTTTTCTTGTGTATGACAAAATCCTCCATATCTCATCTGCTAAGTAACTTGATATTTTAAGTATCGTCCAGACAAAAAACTTGTATTCCTCTTTTGAGAAGTGTTAACTTCTTAACTTTAGGAGAGTTTCACCGTTTTTTTTTTTCTCTCAATTAAATTACCAAGCTATTATCCATATGTAGAATAATGCTGAACTGATAATGTGAAACGTAATCACATTAAGTATTAGAGATATGAACATATTCTGGCTGATTCTTTACCATTATAATGTACCAATGTTCCAGGAAGAAATTATACCTCTGTCAATGATTTACATGGCTAACAAAGCTTGATGAAAAGTGTCTGGAGCCTCATCCTGCCTCCTGTTTCACACTGAACCTAACAAGATTGTCTTGAAGAAAATACAACAAATAACTATACACACATGTGCTACGTTCATTTTGCATTTTGAGCTTCTGTGCTTCAGCTGCAGCACTCCCTCAGAGGTAAAACACCAGTAACCTGATATTATACTTTGGTCAATCTAGCAGTATTTTTAAGATTCTTTAGGAGGAAACAATAACAGCCTGGAAATGACCAAAGGTTTATTAGGAGGATTTCACAGAGTGGGTAGAGTTATTACATGTCAATTTATGGCATTATATCCAGCACTTATTCACCAGGTTATGGTCAAAACACAACATGACAGTGTAGAGAGGCTTGGTAAAAGGCGACAGTTTCATTACAGGGGTGTAGTGTGTAAGTGTTGTCCCCCCCCCAAGCCTCTGTCAGGTTAGGAATGACAACTTGCAGAGAGCTACTGGTTGCATGGCAACTAGTGGCACCTTGCATGCAAATGTGGGGGTGTGACTTCTGTCATTAATGCTGGCACTGTTAGCAACAGCTAGCATGGACAACTCTGCAGTTTAATGTGGAAGTGAGATGGAAAAGCAACCACTGAAAAAAGGTGAAGGAGAAAAGGAGGATCGGACCTCGAGGGCCTCATCTAAAAACAGGTGACTTCAGTGCTCAAGGAATCACCAAACCAACAATAATGTTGTGGGTTTTCCTGTGCAACCATATGCTGGCTTCCTGAATTGGTACTGAGTCCTCAAAACTGCCTGCCTGACGGTGAAAAAGCTACAAAATAGCTGCATCAAACGCTAGAAATGGGAAATCAGTGATTGGAAACACAATATTCTATTGGCTTTAGGCCATTTATCGTACGGGGCCACACACATCAGAGTGTGAGGAGAGATGGCATGTATGAAAAGAAACCCCCAACTTATGGACAGAAGTGTTTGTAAAAACAAATTCAATCACACAGATATCAGGACAAAGATGTTGCACAATGCTCCATCCACACTCCACAGAAAGTTGCATTGTTGGAAAAAAATGTTCAATGTGTTTTGAATTCCTGACTTTTTGTTCAATGCAGGAGTGTTTATTGTGAGTCTGATTTTTTTTCCTGAAGATGAGTGCGTGTGTGTGTGTGTGTGTGTGTGTGTGTGTGTGTTATCACAACCAACAGGAGTTATGGGAGCTCTAAATTCATAGCTGAGATTGAGAAATTTGCAGACATAAGAATTTACATGCAAATGGTAGCAATTCATGGCACTGGAGAATTTGAATGAAATTGACACATATATTCTGACAATGTTCTAACAGGCTAAATGATAACAACAAAAATACTGGAGTTGTATATCCAATATGGACAGCAAATGAATGATCCTAGTGCACAGTTAAGTAAAGCTATTATTGGGGCTTCTGAATTTATGGTAATATTGTATTTCAGCATAAGGGAGGAATTTTCGGATGTCCAGCTTTAGGTTGTTGAGATTGCCTCTTGTGTGTTTCCATGAAATCCCTATCAAGTAAAGTACACAGAGTGAAAAATGCATGCATTTTCCATTCCTGGGCCATGTATTTTCAACATTGTTCAAAGTCAAAAGAAAAATACCAGCTTGTGTGTGGCTTTCGTCACTTTGTGTGAGACTGGATTTTCTCTCCTAATATGGCTTCTTCAGCTCTCTTGTGTTTCTGGACAGTGACCTGCAGCTGCCAGTACTTGAGGTACACCCACATGAGGCTTCCATTCTTCCTCTTGTCCATGTTTAGCAGGTCCGCACAGTGCTTATCTCTCTTGAAAATATCCTTAAGATCAGACTCTAGATCCAGTTCTGGCCCAATGGGTTCTTTGACAACCTTGAGCAGCATGTTCTTCTCCATCTCTAGCCGCTGGTCTCGGGGCAGGATGAGGGAACAGTAGGCATTCTGGCGCTCCACAAGCTGAGCCTCTAGCTCCTTCAGAGTAGCAGTTGCTCGATAGTACCAGTTGTTCTCTCGTTCCAGGGCTTGGTGCAGCACAGCGCCCGCAGCACCAGACTTAACCAGCCTTTGCTTCTCTCCCTCCAAGGCCTCGCGCTCCTTGTAAGGAAAATACAGTTTGACTCATGCAGGACAGACTACTGGTTAGAAGCTTAACATGCAGAATAGCAAAAATGCATAGTCAATGTGGACATGATTTTACCTGCTGTAACTGTTTCCGTTCTGCCATCAGCTGCTGGCTCTGTGAGACCAGGGCCTGCTTGTAGCCTTTGACCCTCTGTCTCTCCTTCTCCAGCTCCAGCTCTAGTGTAGCCGCTGCCCTGCGCCTCTCTGTCAGAGTCTCCCGGTACTGTGCCTCCATCTCGCTTTTTATTGTGGACACATCCTTGTCATACTGGGCTTTGACCTTTTGGATCTCCCTCTGAGACTCCTTGGTCCAGATCCAACCTGAAGGCACAGTGGCAAACATAAGCTCCACCAGTAACTGCATTCACGGTATACTATCCCTCCATCCATTTTCATACTAACTCTCTCCTACCAAATGTCTCACCTGCCAGTAGCCTCTCTCAACTGAAATATAATGTATACATATCCTACAAGTAATACATAAATAGAGTAAGCACTGAATGTATAAGCCCTTTTTGTATTCTCATTTCTATAATGCAACGGATGTTCATAGGATTTCCCTTTCAGCATCTGATTCTGACCATGTAACTGTAGTCACCTGATGTACGAACAAATGTTAGTTAACTCAATCCTTGCTGCTGTGATGTTTTAAAGCGAGTGGTTGCCTAGTGGTGATTTTAGGATGCACTGTGCGTAGCCTTGCCTACATGTAAGGTGTATGTGGGCAGTGGGAGGGGTGGCGAGACAGACCAGGCAGGGTGCTGGAAAATTTCCCTTATTTTCAATGCTGACAGGTATGCTTGCATGTTAGATTTTATTCACTGCACACTCAATAATAACAGATGTCGTCCTCCTTGCTCTGTTCACCTCATCCATAAACACACTTACACAACACAGACATGTCCCCTATGTGTAACTTACGAAACGCAGCCAGTCCCAACATGGGGACCAGCAAGGCATAGTTCCATTGGTTCCCATCACCGGCCGCCGCCCCCCTTCCTCTGGGGTCTGGTTGGATGTTCCATCTGGGAGGGTCATTCAAGTTGTTCATGGAGGCTGCTGACAGACACACAGAGCAGACCCAAACAGAGTCATGACTGAGCCCTTCAAATGTAAGAAGGGTGCTGCTGTCTATTCATTAGCACTGACAGCGCAGTAACCAGCAGGTCTTCATCACTGGCTGCCAGTAGCGACAGTAAATATCAGTCAGCAGCTTTAAACATCTATCGTTAGACAGTGGCCATTTGTAAATCACATTATAATTAAGTTGATAAATAATGTTACACAGCGGAGGTCCAAGTGTCTTGATTTTGTAGCTTAACAGAAGAAAGTCGCTTTAACGCTGAGTTCACCGACAAGCTACAAACATAAACATGTTTTTGGACACTAAGTGTGGCATTTAGAAATAGTGTTGCAAATAAGCAGAAAGCCAAAGTTCCTTAGCAATTTAATTTAGGCTGTTAGCATTTAGCAAAACATTGCGACAGGCAGCAACAGCAATTATGGAAGTTTGACAGCCCAGCTAACCACAACATGCTAGCTAACATTTTAGCTTGCTGGGTCATGCTCGACAGAGTATTTCATACAAACATTACACGGGACATTACAGCCTTGTAAGCCCGACTACAAGTCAGTGTACGTCTGCGAAAAATGCACTGCCGCGTCTCACCTTGAATGTAAAGTCTAGGTCACTTATACATTCGCTCCTGCACAAAACCCGGTTATACAATTTTTACGCTTGTGCAGTTCATCTGTACCTACCTAGGGTTAGTCACGGAAATGTACTTATATGAAAGTCTGAATTCACCGTAAAATTAAAGCATGTGTATACTTATTTGGGACTATTGTATATTCAAAAGCAGTTTCTGCAGTTACAAACGTTTTAAAAAAAATCATTTATTACAGGAAAATCATTAGGTGTAACATAAGCGATATCCCCCGTTTTTGGAAAGTGGTTTGGTCCAGTGCAACAGAATACGTGAACCTCCGTTGTCCCTCAGAATCGGTCCTTCAATTGACAACATGGCGAGTGTCCGTGCTGCCTCCCATCTCCTCTCCAAGCGGGTGCTGTCCAAAACAAAAGCAGTGAGTAATAACAACTGGATATTTAATTTTTTGGACATCCATATGTGCTCTGTTTATCTGCGCCTGTTTTCTTATTCACGCAGAAAGGAAGAATTTTGCTGCTCTCAGCTTTCGTAACCAGCAGATTCTAACTTGCGTAACCAGTGTTATGTAGCTGCTGTTTCAATGTGACACTGAAGAAAAAGCTACTTTGCGAGCGCAACAAAAATGTTTTATCTAGCCATGCAGCCCATATTTGTCTCACATTATAAACAGAGAGTAACGTTTTCAGTAAACCGGCAATGTATATTGAAGTAGTCCGACGTGTTCCTAAGTTACCCCAGTTGCCCTTGTAGCAAACCGTGTTAGCTAACGTTGCTGTGTGTTAGCTAGCGAGCTGTTAGATAGAGTGAATTTATTTTTAAAGACAGTTTCAGACTCAAGTAATCTTAAATGATACCTTAAGCCATGAACGAGAAAGAAATGCTCAGTGATAAGTAATTACGGATATTGATTCTTTATTGTTATAAACATATGAAATATAGATGTATATATTGTTATTTTCAAAAGTTTCCATTGGCAGTATTATTTATTTATACTCCCTTTGTGTAAAATGTACATATATATTTAGTTGATTTTTCTTTTGTATTTTTTATTCTCTTCTATGTCTCCTTTTTCTAAATCCCTGCTATTATTGCTTGCTGGCAGGGGATTAATAAAGTTATATCTTATTATATCTGTTTAATATTACGAAGGTGCCTTCACTATGTGAGTAAACATCATGCTTAAACACAGTTTGTTTTCTTTAGGTAAGCAGCAATGGGTATGGTTAATGTTTCTTTGAGGAAAACTGTGATGCTTTCGTGTGATTTCTCTGCTGATATAAATTGCTGTGTTTTCTGACAGGTCCCTGCTGCTGCTGTTCAGGGTTCCAGGAACTTTCATTTCTCCATCTACGGCAAGAAGAAAAATGCCAAATTATCTGATGATGTGAGTTACATTTGCCCTTTTGTGTTAAGCAGCATTTAATAGGGTTGTAAGTATGGTTGCATGGAAGGATGCAGTACTACAGATTAGTAGAAATGTGAGTCTATACATACTAATTTTGTTGACTGTAGCCTTGGATATCAGAATCAAAGTTATTAACTTTTGATCATATATAATAATGGCCTCAAACTGGCCTTGAAATAGACATGTTTACTGCACTCCCTGACCATAGTGAGAGATTCAGTTTCCACTATGTGCAAGCTGCTCTTAATTGGAGTATCTTCTGTCCACCATTGTTTTCAGATCTCTACCCAGTACCCAGTTGTGGATCATGAGTTTGATGCTGTGGTAGTAGGAGCTGGAGGAGCAGGGCTCAGGGCAGCTTTTGGCCTCTCTGAGGCTGGCTTCAACACTGCCTGTGTCACCAAGCTCTTCCCCACCAGGTCCCACACTGTGGCTGCACAGGTATAGCAGGATTTTGTCAGGCGCCAAACCTTTCTGCGTTCATTCAGCTGGGATTTAAAAAGATTTGCAGTGCTGCTTTGTTATGCAAATCCAAAGCTTCATGTTAATATAATCAAAAGCAGACGGCCTCGTTTTAATTTCATTGAATTGTTGAATCTTAACCTGGTTCACAGGGTGGGATCAATGCAGCTCTTGGGAACATGGAGCAGGATGACTGGAGGTGGCATTTTTATGACACAGTGAAGGGATCTGATTGGTTGGGGGACCAGGATGCCATCCACTACATGACGGAACAGGCTCCTGCAGCCGTAGTGGAGGTAAGGTTTCACACACATGCACAACAGTGGTTGTGTTAGCTGTCAGTTATTGGCTTTTTGGCACCAAAATAGGAAATCTAGAGACCATAAGTTGTTCAATTAGAATACGCAATATACAATTTAGGGAAAAAAAACACTAATGGCTTGCCACGTTTATTTTATTTAGATTAGATCTTAAAACCTAAAATACTTGAAAAATTAGAATGATTATTTCACATATTTTGAGTCAAAAGCACATTGTCACAAATCCTCCACCAGCATGGTGTAATGTCATTGTCTGATGTCATTTCACTTGATGTAATGTCAAGTGGATTTAAAAAAAAATGGAGAAAATATGAAAATAATTACAGAAAATAATAAGTTGTGGTTATATTGGGGTTTTTTTTGTTTAGCATTCTGTGTGTTATGTAATGTTATTTGACAATTTGTGTTAATTTTCTTCCTTTTCGTTTGGGAGATGTTTTGGTAGGTGTTTTGGTCTTGTTTTCTGTAACTTCGTGGATTTTTTTAATTGCATGAATTTTCGTTCTTCCATCACACAATTAAAAGGGCTCTTTCCACGTACATGCACAACACAACAGTAAATCTTGACCACAAGTTGCTGTGCCTCTTTGCTAGTTGGAGAACTTTGGCATGCCGTTCAGCCGCACCGAAGATGGGAAGATCTACCAGAGGGCCTTTGGAGGTCAGAGTCTCAAGTATGGAAAAGGAGGCCAGGCCCACCGCTGCTGCTGTGTAGCAGACAGGACAGGACACTCGCTACTGCATACACTTTATGGAAGGGTAAGTCCACACGCCTGTTCTCCATATTTTCTGTGACTCAGTCGGTAAATAAATCAAAATTTTCTGTGGAAGACCATTTAACCTCATTTCATGTATTTGTCTGCCCTTCTCTCTTCTGCTCAGTCGCTTCGTTATGACACCAGTTACTTTGTTGAGTACTTTGCCCTCGACCTGCTAATGGAAAATGGAGAGTGTAAAGGAGTGATTGCTCTCTGCATGGAGGATGGGTCTATTCACCGCTTCAGAGCTCAGAATACTGTCATTGCTACCGGGTAGGCTACATACTCAATCTGTACAAAAACAGATGCTTTGTCTTGTAATTTTGTAATTTTAATTGTATTCATTTATAGTTGAATCTTGTTAACAACTTGTTAACTTGTAGTTCATGAAGGTTTATACAGGAGTTGTCTGTCCTTCCAGGGGCTATGGAAGAACCTATTTCAGCTGTACATCTGCTCACACCAGTACTGGAGATGGAAATGCAATGGTGACCCGAGCTGGCCTGCCCTGCCAGGATTTGGAGTTTGTACAGTTCCATCCCACCGGTGAGGAAAAGCACCATTTAAACGCATTAAACCCAAGTCATGAAATAGTTGTAAAGCGTTAAAGCAGCATGGTAAAAGCAGCATCTTATTTTGAGAGACAGTCACTTGAAAATGCCTTAGAAGCTAAATTCATACTGAAAAGACCTTTCTAGATTTCTGACAGTACGACGCTGAAAAAATAGACTACATTATGATCCAATAATAGACCTCACTTACATAAAGACAGGCGGTCATCTTTATTTTTGCGTCTGCTGGACATTTGACACCAGATTCTTCAGTTATGTATGAAGCAAACCAGTGATGTGTGTGTGTGGGGGGTCACTGAAGTTCATTGAGTGTGCACCAATTTTGCAAGTTGTTTCAGTGTCTGGCTTCTTACTAAAAGCAGCATACCTTTTTGTGTAGTTAAAACATTGAAGTTCGTGTTTGTTCACAACATTGCCCATTGGCCCATGAGAGCACTATAATAAGACAATATTTTGTATTGTAGAATATAAAAGAACAACAAAATCAGTAGCTTAACGGGGGTGATTGGACTGTCATCATCTCATATGTGAGGGAACTTGTTAATTAATGTTTGTCTTCCTTTTTCTAACTAATACATTAAATGAAGATGAACATGAAAACAAATTGAGGGTAAAAGTAAGACTATTTCCTGGTGCTCAACAAACTTTCAGGAGTAAAATTACACTTTAAATGCCGTAGTAATTAAACTTCTTACTGTTCAGTCAACAAAGCACACTTTTCTACTTTTCATTGATGCAGCATCATGTCATAACAATAAAGCTTCTCCACACATCAGGAATCCTATGAAGTATTATCGTTGAAAGATAACTGCTATTCAGTAGTTCACCACTTAACTGTTCCAAGTTACCATAGTAACACTATTTTGTGTCAGTGTTAACAACTTAACGGTATCTCTTATACTTACAAATGCAAGTCCCTTTAACGTGTGAATCTTTACAGGGATCTACGGAGCGGGCTGTCTAATCACAGAGGGTTGCCGTGGTGAGGGAGGGATCCTGATCAACAGTGAGGGAGAGCGCTTCATGGAGCGCTATGCGCCCAACGCCAAAGACCTTGCCTCCAGAGACGTGGTCTCCCGCTCCATGACCATAGAGATCAGAGAGGGCAGGTATGGACAGAATATGTGTGTGTGTGATGCACGTGAGCATGCAAAAATGGTATGATTCACACACACCTAAATCATCACTTTAATGCCTGTCTTCATTCCTCCAGGGGTGTTGGTCCAGAGAAGGACCATGTCTACCTGCAGCTTCACCACCTGCCTCCCCAGCAGCTGGCCACAAGACTGCCTGGCATCTCCGAGACGGCCATGATCTTTGCTGGAGTGGACGTCACTAAAGAGCCCATCCCTGTCCTGCCCACCGTCCATTACAATATGGGTGGAATACCCACAAACTACAAGGGACAGGTGGGTAAAGTGTGAACAGCTGTCTGCATCCACACACATTCCCTCTTCATTCTCCTTGAAGTGCTTCACTGTGAGACCCCTCCCCGGGCAAAGTGATACACCCTTTTATATTTTCCCATCAGGTGATCACTCATGTCAATGGAGACGACAAGGTGGTTCCTGGACTGTATGCTTGCGGTGAGGCGGCATGTGCCAGTGTCCACGGTGCTAACCGGCTGGGCGCTAACTCTCTGCTGGACCTGGTGGTGTTTGGCAGAGCCTGCGCCCTCACCATCGCAGAGGAGCACAAACCTGGTGAGGACGTGGGTTCATGAGTTATGTTAGAATGCAGACTTTCTTAAGTTCTGCTTCTTTTTATGTTTGACTTTCGAGCAGTGACATCAAGTATAGTGTAATATGGTGTATAATACACTAAAGTCTGTATCTAAGAAAAGAAAAAACAACAGGTCTCTTGGAAAACACAAATTCACCTTCTGTTTTGATATCAAACAACTTCACTGCTTGGTCAACATGCAGGATAATATTAGTGTTCCAGTGCTTGTGCCACTGATGACTCTGATGTTTTGCTTTTGCTGTTCAGGAGAGAAACTGTCCCCCCTGCAGCCCAGTGCAGGAGAGGAGTCTGTGGCCAACCTGGATAAGCTGAGGTTTGCCAACGGAAGCACGAGAACCTCCGAGATTAGGCTCAACATGCAGAAGGTAAACACAAACACAGACCAAACACTTGGTGAGACCAGTAACATTGTGCATTAGAGAAAAAATATTTGGAAATGTGTTGTATGAATGTATAAATGGATAAATGTACGTAGACGTAATAACAAAAGCACAAATCACTGCACATGAGATGCTTTGCAGTGGTAAGCCATACTGCTATTCAAGTCTTTGTAAGGGTTCATCATGTTATCTCCCAGCCTGTGTTGATCCGTATTTTCCTCCATAAGGCCCACAGAAACTCGTATAGACAAACACAGATCAACTGTCTCTTCCTACCTGTCCTCACAGACCATGCAGGCCCATGCTGCAGTGTTCCGTACCGGCCCCGTTCTGAAGGAGGGATGTGACAAGATGGACGCCATTTACCAGACCATGGATGACATCAAGACCTTTGACAGAGGTACTGCACCACTTTGTGTGTCTGCGTACAGTTCCTCCTCTCTGTGCAAAAAGGTGGCATACTATCACAATAAAAGCAGTTCAATAAGTGTGCTCTCCTCCAGGCATTGTGTGGAACACAGACCTGGTGGAAACGTTGGAGCTGCAGAATCTGATGCTAAACGCCGTCCAGACCATCCACTCCGCTGAGCAGAGAAAGGAGAGCAGGGGAGCCCATGCCAGAGAGGACTTCAAGGTCACTTTTACCATACTTAATCTGTGAACATGTGTTTCTTTATCCATTGTCCTTGAAGTGGTCTCTCATCTCCCTTTCCTCTCTGTCAATGCCAGTGTTCTAATGTCTCCATACCTAAGATACATTTAGTTATAACTTGTTCTTTACTAAACTGACTTTGTGTTTCTTTTTGCACCTGTGTATAATTGCCTAAATAAGCAAGCCAAACCTCTCACTCTCTATGTTAAGCCAGTCTCGCCTCTTGACTATACTTGCAGGATCGTGTGGACGAGTATGACTACTCCAAGCCCCTGCAGGGACAGGAGAAGAGGCCCTTCAATCAGCACTGGAGGAAACACACTTTATCCTATGTCGACCCAAAGACTGGAAAGGTAAGCTACCCTCCCCTGTGTGTTATTAGTCATTATTAACATTAAAGTCCAATATATTCAGTAATATGTGATTAATATTTGTTTTTGTCTCATCACAGGTGACCCTGGAATACCGCCGTGTCATTGACAGCTCTCTGGATGAACAGGACTGTGCCCACGTCCCTCCTGCCATCCGCTCCTACTAAGAAGATCTGCTCTCCTCTTCTCTCCTCCTTCTCTTCCTCTCACATCCGTTTGACCCAATTATTTACTATGTATGGAGATGCTTTTCCTGTAAAAGAGATGACATTTTGGGACAAAATATGCTCATGGTTGCACATGTGTATCCATTTAGAAAATATAATACAAAATTGTCTTGTCTTTAAGCTTCCTCCTTTCCTGTCAAGTTCCTGTTCCCCTCCTGTGTTTTGCCTCGATTTCATCTCGATGGTTGTGACCTTTCACTCTGTGTGAGCTGGTCTTGTATATATCATAAGGCATTCAAGACAAGTGGATGACTCCAGCCTCCAGCTTAAGAACAAAAAATAGACAGCAGTTATTATGTGTCGCACTACTCAGGCTTGGGCTTTTGTGATGACACCATGCTCTCATTTGCTTGTCTTGCATTGCATTAAATACTCATTAGAACTTCTCTCCTCTGGCTGTATGAAGTGAAGAGATTGGAGAATTGATTGTAACTTGAAATGCACATGTCGCCATCAAGCCACAGAGGGAAGTTTTAAGTATGTAAATATTGCATTGATGTACAATAAACATGGTGAGCTATACTGTATGTACTTAGATTCTCACTCACTATGGCCTTCAGTCTTGGATCATGTCGTCCAAACTATAAAGTGCATCTTCATCGAGCTCATGTTCAGTAAAAAAATGAGCTGCTATTTGTCGATCTTCATTATAAATCTTAACCAAACAAAGCAGCTTAATAGGTGTTTCTGTGTAGCCATGTTACGGTGTGTCATCTGCTGGAACAGTGGCTTCTTTATATGTTTTGATGTTAATGTTGCTTTCTCTCAAAACTGAATACTGAGGATGAATTTCAGTGAGTCGGCAAAGTGCACAGCTGTGTGAGAGTTATTCTTCCAGAAGTTAGAGATTATTCTGGGCACCAACGTCAGTGGTGACTTTAAGTGGTTCAAGAGCAGCTGCGATCAGAGAGTTTTCCATCCAACAACAAAGCTGTGTGGGTCAGAATTGATGATGGGGCATCGTCTCTACATCTATCTTCCCACATTTTCTGCCACTACAGAAATGACTTTGAAGGTGTGCTCAGTGTTATCACTCAAAGTATGGAACAAGTTCACATGCCATGTTTCTTGTACTGAAATGTTGAAAGGGTGACTTAATTTATTGGCCTGTTTTAAAGAAAGTTTTAATCAATTTTCTTCTGGTTTTGCCATTTGTACTTGTTTTCATATGTTAAATAAAGTGTAGACTATGCACATAGAAACAGCTTTTTGTCTTCCTCTAATGGGCAGGAAATGGATGCAATGCAGTCAAAGAGCCCTATACTAAATCATGTTTATGTATGTAAAATGTTAAGTTTTGTTCAGGTTATTTCAGAGGTTTCTCTGGTGCATTTTTAGTTGGAATGAATTGCAGCGTTTATTGTGTCATGTGCCGTATATGACCACTAGGAGGCAGCAGAAAACATATTGTTGAACCAGAGGTTCTGCATCAGGTTTACGATGGTTTTTATGAGTATGTTATCAGTTTGCTCTCTGTGGCTGCTCCCTATTACTGTAATGTTGTGAGGGGTGTAGTTCTTCTGTAAGAGCCTTGCAATCTCCTACTTTACTGGAAATTTTGATAAAGTGAATAATCACTTAACAAACACTGAAGAAACTTGAGCCCCTGTCATATCCTGACCACCTGTAAAAGCCAAACCCAGAAAGGCAAGGCTAAAAAAGGATGGAGATAGTTGGCACCCTCCCCATACAAGTGAAAGGATTGTTCTGGGAAAAGAAAGATGAAACAACACTTATGACACTCCCTGTGCCAAATCAGCTGTTTCCTATCACCTAAATCTGTACGGGACACTTGCGCAATCATGATCACCACGTGATTTTATGTAGCTATGATCCCATTTTCCCATTTTGGGAAAAATATGTAGTGTAACCCACTGTGACCTTTAATACTTTAAGTCTTTTCTTTAAAAGGGTGTATTTTGCAACAATAATTCTCTTGTTGAATTTACTTTCATTCCCGATCTTTCCACTTGAACTATATAACAACACTTTATCGTGTGGAGATTCTCCTCATTTAACCAAACTTCTCTTTCAAAATACGTAGTAAAGCACCCACTGAAAAGAGCAGTAAGAGGCTATAAGAAGGCTACAAGTTTCATGTGGACTGTAGTAAATTTTAACTGCTCCAGGATATATGTGTCAAACTTATGCAGACATAATGTGTTGCTATGGTAATCATGGTAAGGGTGGTGGACAGTGGTAAGTAGGAGACTAAAGTAAGGAAAAAAGTGATTATGCCAGTGTTTTCCTCCCAGTTGTTCCCAAGGAAACAAAGAAGGAAAGAGGACTTCACCAGTATGAGTGACAGTGATCATGTTTCATGTCAGGCTTTGTAAAGGGAAATCCTAAAATAGAGGCTATTGTACAGAGGCAGGTTTGAGATTACAAAATAGCAGAATGAAGAAGAATAAAAGACGTTGTTGGCAGAAGGAGGAGAAGATGTAAGAGAGACAGAATGGGGAAGTATAAAGAAATAGGTGTGACGTAGGGGAACTTCGGACCCAATTGACTTCCACCAGAAGACGGAAGTCACTCAGAGTCTCAGACACTGTAATCTCATCAGAGCTGAACCCATCCTCTCCAAAGACAGCTCCTCTTCATCCGAGGAGTCAGGTGGGGGTACAGTGACGGTTCTCTGGCATCTATTCATCGAAGATGCAGAGGTTCTGGTGGGCTGATCTGGGTGCTGCTGGTGAAATCTGGCAATGAGCTTGAAGTTAAGGGTGTGGCGAACAGGGACCTAGGACCTCTCCTCTGGTCCACAACCCTCCCAGCCAACCACATACTGAAGATACAGTGTAGGCTGGGTCTCTTTCAATGAATTAAGGCGGCAGAGAGGGTGAATCCACAAGCATGAGTGGAGTCACCCAGACTGATTTCACCTGGGAGAAGTGGAATGTGGGATGGACTCAGAGAAGCCTCAACCCCAGCTAGCTCAGTTGGTAGAGCATGACACTCTTAACCTTAGGGTTGTGGGTTCGAGCCCCATGTTGGGTGTCCATCTTTAGGTGGAACACTGTTGCCTCATAGCTAGAAGGTCCTGGTTCGATTCCCTCTGTGGGCACCATTCCTTTGGTGCCTGCTGTTTGAGGAAAGGTGCCTTTCTGTGTGGAGTTTGTGTGTTCACCTGGGGTTTCCTCCTTAAAAAAAAACCCCACTAAAACCATGCAAGAAGATCACCTCATGACCAATGGTGACAAAAGAAACTTGGTCGCTGGCAGCCCTCCACTTTTGGTCCTCCGCAGAGGAAGGACGGACCAACAGTGGGTCAAATGTGGAGAAGAATTTCACAGAAGCATCGCGTGTTTGGTTTCCCTCCCTAACTCTGCATGTTGTGTGTTAATGTGACTAATGAAGGTTGTCTTCTTCTCACAGCTGTGGGACTGATGACCCTCTGGATGATAATGGGGCCACTGAACCTGGGCACCACCTTTCTGGATTGGTGGTTCTGTAATTGCGGATGAAGCATCTGTAGAAGTTTGTGAACCCAGGAACCACTGTAGCTGCCTGTGGGTGTCGGGAATGGGCCAGGGAGTGACGGCAGAAACCATGACCATGGTGTGGAGTGGAACTCAAAGTTCCTTAGGAGGCATTACAGGACAGTTTGGATGTAATGGATGTGTTCTTCTCGGACCGGGAGAAGATGAGGATGTCATCCAAATACACAAACACAAAGGAAGGCAGTGTGGAGGTGTGGTTCTGGTGAGCCTTTTGCTGGGTGTACCAAATTGGCAAACTAAAAAAAAATGTGTTTTTAATGTGGTAGCTGGTTTAAGGTTGGCGTGTTAACTTCAAACAAAACAAAAATTAAGGCAGAGAAAAATTGTAACTTCTTCAATATGTATGTGGATCATAAGTTGTAAGGAATTCATTTCTGTTCCAGTTTACTGATTGGAATGAATTACAGGTGTGTGATCAGGTGAGTGGGCAGGTAGGTGTGGCCGGCAAGTGGAGTGAGAGTGGAAAAGTACTGTCTGAGCAGTAAGCAAGCAGCAAGAGGCTGAATGAACTGTGACAATAGCAGTGAGATCAAGTGTCGGGGAGCAGTGGGCATAGTGATGGGGACGGAAGAGGAGAAAAGTGTGATGAAAGTGGGAGAGCAAGTGAAAAGGAGTCAGGCTGAGGCTGAGAGCAGGAAACACTGCATGGACAGTGGCTGAATCTGGATTGTGGATTACAGCTATGTCTCCTGCCGTGGCCCTGCCTGACATCCACTGCAACTGCTGCTACTGTTATTACATCCACTGTCACTGTTACTGTGACTGCATGTCTGTCTGTCTGTCTCTCTCTCTCTGACTGCATTTCTGTCTCTCTCTCTCTCTCTCTCTGTCTCATACCCCGTTTACACTTAGGGAAAACACATATGTTTTCATGCGGTTTGGCCTCTCGTTTACATGCAAACAGAGTTTTTTTCATGGAAAACAATCATTTTTTAAAAACTAAAGTGGAGATTTCTGAAAATGGCGGCTATTTGCCGGCGTGTAAACTGGGTTAAACGGCGTTTTAGGTTCCGAAACGTCACAACATGCAACTGAATACTTAACGACATGTGAGCAACCTATGTTTACACTCACGCCCATAGGCTTGGCGTAGTTATGATGCACTCGACGGCGTATTTATCCGGGTCCATGTAAACGACAACATTTTTGAAAACGATGTTGTGTGCACGATGTTATTTTTGAAAACGGAGGGGCCAAAATATCCATTTTCCAACATACCCTGCTACGTGTAAACGTAGGGTAAGGCTCACTCTCTCTGTCTTGCTCTCCCTCTCTAATCCAACTGGTCGAGGCAGATGGTCGCCCACCCAGAGCCTGGTTCTGCCTGAGGTTTCTGCCTGTTAAAAGGAAGTTTTTCCTCGCCACTGTCGCCAAGTGCTTGCTCATGAGGGAATTGTTGGGTCTCTGTAGATGAAAGAGCTTGGCCTGTACCAGCTCTATATGGAAAGTGTCCTGAGACAACTTTTGTTGTGATTTGGTGCTATACAAATAAAATTGAATTGAATTGAAAGCAAGACAAGACATTTATCATAACAGCCTTGGGATGCTTACAGTAACTCCTAATGACTCCCAAATGCTTGACAGTGCAGGTCCACTCTGTTGTGGCCGTGGTTTGGTGATCTGCCCTGACTCTGTTTTGTGTGTTTTTTCAGGGCTGGAACAAGGCAGGGGCAGGGCTGGTCTTTGCAGGGGTTGAGCAGCTCCTGACACACCTGTCACCTATCTCCCCTAATCAGGACTCTCCTTCTTAAGCATGCTTCTCCCACACTCTGATGCCAGATGATCACATTGCTCATGCTTGTGTTCCTCGCCTCAGCATTGATCTCCAGGTTCCTGTCTTGTGTTCTCCAGCCGTCTTGCCTTCGTGCACGCTGTGATTTTGTGAGTTTTGTTTTCCTGCCTGTGTGCTAACCCGTTACGGAGTTTTTTGTTCTAAGTGTCTGTCGAGTTGTTCTCCAGCACTTTTGGTTCTTTTGTTTGCCTGTGTGCTTTTTCCCTCAGCGGAGCTTTTGTTTCCCACCAGTGACTGTCGAGTTCTCTCCAGCACCTGAGTTTCATCCTACCTGTGAGTTTTTTTCCCTGAGTGGAGATTTTTGTTTTTTGTAGTGGTTGTCGAGTTTTCTCCAGCGTTTCTTTTTGGACTTTTGCCTGTGTGCTTTCCCTTAACGGAGTTTTGTGTTTTCTCATTAGAAGCTGTTGAGTGTCCTCCAGCAGAGACTGCTCTCTTCGTTCCCGTTATATCGGCTCCCTCAGTTGTTACTTCTTTTGTTGTTACTTTTCTAAAATAAACTGTGATTACTGTCTCTGCATCTGAGTCCTACTTCCAGAGTCCGTAACACACTCAGCTTTTTAGCAGCAAGATAAATGTTCTGATGTACTGTGACAAACCCTGTCAGGCTCTGGCACTGGTCTGATAAAAATCATCTTAATAGACCAGACAGCACAAGTGTTTTTTTCTCTCAAAATACTTTGACTTTATTTATAAAGAAATTTGGTATACAGTACAATCTTACTTTTTCAGCTTTGGTTTTGAAAAGAACACACAAACATTGCATGACAAACAACACACAGGCCAGTGACACACAAAACACTACAGCTTTCAAAATAAGTGAGTCAGATTGAGCTGTGTTATCCTTAAAGAAGATGACTTTGGTGTGATTCAAAAATCATTGGAAAATGAGGACTGGGTCCCCTTGAAATTTGCAATCTCATGAGATACACCTTGATGAAAAATAGGCTCACCCATTGTTTTTTTTTTTTTTTTACTTGTTCAGCATGAGCTAAACAAATCCAAATCTCTTTCTCCTCTGAGTATTTGTGAAACATTCTTGGTTAGTAATACCATTTTAGCATACTTTGAAGTGAACACTTGAAGTCTGTGTTGTGTTGGAACAACACTGTAGTGAGCAGAACATTGACTAAAGGCCATTTTCATTCAAAAACGAAAAATGTTGATTTTTAATGTATGATAACATAGAAAGTGATTAAAAAAAAAAAAAAAAAAAAAAATTCTTCAGCAAGCTTTGGTGGTTGCTCTCTACTGAGTTGGAGAGTACTGGATTACATTAATAAACTACTGTAGTTTGTTTACAATTAATGGTTGTCTACTATTTATAATAATGTCAATAATGTTTCAAAGGTCTTTCAGCCAATTATGTGACTCCAGGGTTACAGATTTTCATTTAAAAAACTCTTCCCAATCAGCAGTAATGATCCTGCTCTGGTCTGATTACCTGATATTGAACAAGAATGGGGACTAGATTTAGTTTAGAACCGTAGTAAACACAACCACCACGTAGGTAATTGATGCAACAATGATCCCAATGCCCAATCCCAGGGCCACGTGGTTCAATATCCTGGCTGTCTTGCTGTTGCGCTCCGCCGCTTCCTGGTCACCAATGCTGTTGGCTTCACGGGTCTGAGGGTGAGAAAAAATACTTCAAATTAGAAATGAGTGATGTTAAATTTTTTTTTTAAAAATGCCAAAAATGTGACTGAACTAATGCTCCCTGTGAAGTAGAAAGCATTCAGTGCATTTCACAGTACTATACTGAGGTTAAAGTAAGCCCATGTAAAAAGTGAATCAAAGTGGATCGATAATATCGTCGCTGTCCGATAAAAAACACATATCTCCACTTTTAACGATTTTGACTTTCCATTGGCTAAGGAATATTCACATTCTCCCCCAGCAACAGGTAGCATTGGGGATCCAAGTGACCAATGGAAAGACGTTTTATTACATCATATATGTAACACATATCTCCATTGGGTGTCAGAAGTGTCCATCAATGCGCGTATCTCCCGTATGCGCGTATGTCAATCTATTGTATGACAACTGTGTTCAAGTTTTCGACTAGTTAACAGACATTCACGATTGTCATTTGCACGTAGTATTTCACATATTTTCGTTCTGTACAACTCAATCCTGAGGGCTAACCGCTAGCTAACCTTAGCCTGTATATCAGATGATTTGTCATGTCAGTACTTGGCAGACTTATTATAGCATCTAACGCTAGGCTAATGTTGTCCTTGCATTGAGCGATGCCAAATGTATCTGTTCAGGAGGAAACACTGCACCGTTTCTTGTAACAAAGCATCTTAATAGCCCACCGATACACGTAGGCCGAAAGGTAAGTTTCTGCAGTAATTTGTGTGGTGCAGTGTTACGCAGGAACAGAGAAATTATGACAGGGGTTTAGATGATATCTTTGGGTAAATAACGTTAGGTTTTAAGCAAGGGATAGACGATAAACTCTGTGATTTCCTTGAACCGAGTCAGACTGATGCATGTGCGTTAATACAGTATTATACAGATTTAGTGGGACATGAATGGGAGACTCGAGGCTCGTAAATGACCGGACATCATTGGAACGCATTATTTAAAAAACACGTATGTCCAATGTCACTCACAACAACGCACGTAAATCTGATTAAAATACTAAACGGGTTGCTAATCACTGTGTAACTATAGGTTTTCATTTCGAGTCCAAAGTGTGTCTAATTACTGTGTTTTGGGTTTAATTTGTAAGTTAATTGACGAGTAAAACACTTTTTTCATGCTCCTGAAAAAAACGAGTTTTGGAGAAGTGGAAGCGGAAGACATCACTATATTAACATGTATGATTCCAGTGAATAGGCTGTTTGCATCGGGATTTTTTCTTAAAGAGAATGAAGTTTCAAGAGAAAAAGTTTACAATGAGGTCTTTTATTTTTGCAAACAACCCCTTTAAACATTTCACTGCAATAAATTTCATTTTTACCACCAAATTTGAGTGTAATTAAGATCATTATGAGACACTTCCCTAAATGACTTCTTGACTTTGTTCAAACTGGCTCATACTATTGTTTTCATATCATTGCTAATTATTGTGAAATTAATTATTTTGTAATAAGTAAAATAAAATATCTATAAAAATAACTGTAGATTTTATAAATTGTATTTGTTATCATGGACATATTATTATATGGGTGGCTGATATCAGATATGTACTATGTACTAAATACAGACACATATTTCGGTGTATTCATCCAGTTGTACATTCGGCCCTTTTCACGCGGATGCCACACCAATCAGACAGGGTTTACAGGTAAATGCGTGGAAATACTTGTGTCTTAGTGGCTGACTGGTCTGTCAATTCTTCAGTTGATGGGTTTACTACCAAACATTAGCTCAGTCACCCTGTTCTCCTCCCTCTAGAAACTGCAGAGACCCTGGTGGGCTGATCCAGGTGGAATTGAGTAATGAGTCCATGGTCCAGAATGTTTCGAGCGGGGACCCAAGATTTTTCCTTGGAACAATAACCTTCCCAATCCACCAGATACTGCAGGCCCTGACCCCAGCGGTGTGAGCGCAGCAAGTGATGTACAGAGTACGCAGGTCCTCCCTCAATCATCTGAGGAGGTGGTGGTGATTCAGTGGGCATGAGGAGACTCTCCTTCACAGGCTTAACTCAGGAGAAGTGGAAGGTGGGATGGACTCTCATAAAGCGGGGAAGGCGTAAACGGTTGTCCATTGGACTGGGGGTGGAACCCGGATAATAAGCTGGCAGTGGCTCCAAACAATTTTTTTTTTTTTTGGCCCCTAACAAATTACAGAACTCCCTCCAGAACACAGATGCGAAATGAGGACCCTGATCTGACACCACATCCACCGGGAGACCATGAAGACGGAGTACATGTTGCAATATGAGCTCTGTGGTCTCTTTGGCTGAGTGAATGTGCCCCCGACGGTGAGGATAACAGTGTTTCCTTGGGATGGAGGAAGGCCAGTGACAAAGCCAAGGGAGATGTGGGACCAGGGATGATGCGGGATGGGTAACAATTGGAGGAGACTGGCTGGGGCCTGATGAGGTGGCTTCTACTGGTTGCACACAGCACATGCGCCAGCAAACAAAAAAGACAAAAGACATCCTCTTCCAGGGTGTCCACCAAACCCGTTGGCGGAGGACATCCCAAGTCCATTGGATGCCAGGGTGGCAGGTGAGCTTGGATGAGTGAACCCACTGGAGGACTTCCGTGCGTAGATTCCAAGGAACAAAAAGGTGGTCCTTAGAACAATGCTGGGCCTGGGCTGATTCTCTGTAGCCACTCGTACCCTTTCCATAATCTTCCAGGTGATGAAGGCTAAAAGACAGAGGGTGAGCAAGGGTCTTGGTCGCTCTCTTCTCCCTTTCCTGAAACTGACCTGAGAATGCGCTACGCTTGATGTTTCAAGACCCATGTCTGTAGGAGAGGGTGAAGTTGAAACGAGTAAAGAAGAGGGACCATCAAGCCTGTGTAGAGTTCAGCCTCGAGCCATCCAAATTTGAGATTTTTGTGGTCCGTCCAGACTTGGAAGGGTGTCTTCGTTCCTCCGTGCCACTCCCGGTTTCCAATGTCGTAGTTCCTCTCTGCCAGAGACAGACATCAGGAAAAGAATGCATAGGGGTGGAGCTTCTGACGACACCTTCTGACGACACCTGTTGGGACAATACAGCTCCAACCCCAGCGTCGAAGGTGGCAACCTCCACGACAAACTGGCAATCTGAATCTGGGATCTGCAGGACGGGTGCAGATGTGAACTGTTTTTTCAGAGTTTCGAAAGCCTTCTCCACCGTCCGAATCCACAGAAATGGAACTTTCGAGGGGTCAGGCCAGTGAGGGGTGCCATGACGGCGCTATAGTTCCAGATGAACAAACAACGAGTTTACCAGGAGACGCTGCACAACGGATTGCACGTGGTGCACATGTTCTTCATGGGAATGTGAGAAGATGAGGATGTTGTCTAGGAAGAGTCTTAGCCCTCTTCCAAATCACAAGAATTAATCTCCTGGCAGGAAGAAGAAGAAGAAGAATCATACTTTTATTATCACATCACACTACATGTTGCACACTACATGCTTCACGCCATGTTTCCCGTGAAATTAATTCCTCCACATTTGACCCATCCCGGTCGTCCTTCCTCCACGGCAGACCAGGAGCAGTGTGCTGCTGGCTGACAGCTGACAGCCGACAGCGGCGCCTGAGGACCCAACTCTCTTCGTCACCACTGGTCAGGTGGTGATCTTCTTGCATGATTTAGTTAGGGTGTTCTATGGAGGATACCCCAGGTGAACACGGGGAGAACATGCAAACTCCACACAGGAAGGCCCCTTTCCTCAAGCAGCAGGCACTGAAGGCATGGTGAAGGACGCACCACATGCGCCCAGGGGATTCGGGATTCGAACCGGGACCTTCTAGTTGTGAGGTGACTTGTGCCATCGTGCCACCAAAAGGAGTGTATTGAAAGCAACAGCATTTGATTTGTTGAAAATGTAATCCCTTCAGGTGTAGTACCAAATGGCAATCATTATTGGATTAGGGCTAATCTCTTTCTTACAAACATAAGAAATGGTGTCAAAAATGGGTAACCAGAAAGAGCTCAGCTTCGAGCACGACCAAAACATGTGACTGAGGGTGGCCTCGGTCTGGTGACATCTTTCACAGTTTGGGTCAGTATTTGGATAGAGTGTTAGGGCTGCCACCATTCTTGGGCGTGTGTGTGTGTTTGTGTGTGTGTGTGTGTGTGTGTGTGTGTGTGTGTGTGTGTGTGTGTGTGTATGTTCTTGTGCCTGGCATGTGTGTGAGTGGTTGCAGGTGAAGGGGTGTGGAAACAGGAGTCCTCCTCCGAGCCAGCCGCTGCCCAATCACGTGCAAGCTGTTATTTCCTGCTGGCGACAAGAGTTGTCTCACCTTGGCAGTCAGGGGCTGGCATCTTTGGTGACCAGTCCTCGGCACAGGAGAGATCCAACTGTCATGTGACAGATTTGTCAGAGTTTGGCTCTTTCTATCGTTTTGGCAACCAGACTTGAACTGAGCTAGGTTTAGAAGGGGAACTGATTTTCACATACAATTAGTTATGTTGTTTGTTAGCCTCAATAGGCTTAGGGGTGCTTTTTCCCTCTCATTTTTTGGAGAGTTCTCTTTCGGTTTTGATTATTTCATTTGTTTGAAAAGCACCCACTCGCTCTTTTCGTTGTCTTGGCCTTTTGCCCATTTGTACAAAAACAATTTAACACCACTTGGGTTTAAATAAATAACTAATTTAACCATTTTTTTGTTACTTCCCTACCCCTAGCGAGCACATAGAGCTTAGCGAAAAAGATGTATTCTGTGGAATATTTTGAACTGAATCAGACCATGTCTGATGCAAATACAGGATGCATTCACCATACTCATTGCCAGTTGCCAGGTCACATCTGGTATCTGCAGGTTAAGATCCTCCTCCCATTTAGCCTTTATATGGTGAAGGGAGGGAGAGGCTACAGTTTGGGTTGTGTCATATATGAATGAGACAAAGCCTTTTGTTTGTGGATCCCTGTTAACACAATCGTCAACCCAATCCTCTTCTATGGGAGTTAAGGAAGGTGAGAAGCGTGTCTTGACGAAGTGTCGAACCTGCAGATACCTGAAAAAAATAACTATTTGGAATATTGTGATGCACCTCTAAATATTCAAGAGGTCCCTAACACATGTGAAGCCTTTACCTTTCCACAGCTTAAATGTTGGATCAATGAGAGAGGGAGGGAAGTAGGTGTTGGCTAGAATAGGACTTGACAAAAGCGGTTTCTTGTGTTTAAAATGAACTCTAAATTGTGACCAAATTCTGAGAGAGCCCCCAATTACTGGATTATTTGTGTGATGCCGCTTACCAATCAGCATTGGTGCACACGCCAGGGCAGCCAATGAGCTTGGTAAGCTAGAATGATGTCCGTAAGTAACCACACTGGTGCCTCAAGTTCGGTGATGTCAGATATCCAATATGAGAGGGCATGAAGGTTAGCTGCCCAGTAATAATGCATCAGGATTGGTAATGCTAAACCTCCGTTCTCTCTCGGCCTCAGGGGCGGAGCTACGGGTGGGCATGGGCGGGCGTATGCCCGCCCAGATTGACAGCTTGCCCGCCCAGTCAGAAATTCAAATTAAAAAAAAATTTAATAAAACGATTTTCACAGTGGGCTGCACGGTGGTGCAGCAGGTAGTGCGCGTGCCTCACAGCAAGAAGGTTGCCGGTTCGATCCCCGGGTCAGGCGGGGCCTTTCTGTGTGAAGTTTGCATGTTCTTCCCGTGCATGTGTGGGTTCTCTCCGGGTACTCCGGCTTCCTCCCACAGACCAAAAACATGCTCATTAGGTTAATTGATGACTCTAAATTGTCCGTAGGTGTGAGTGTGAGTGTGAATGGTTGTTTGTCCTTGCATGTGGCCCTGCAATCGGCTGGCGACCAGTTCAGGGTGTACCCCGCCTCTCGCCCATTGTAGCTGGGATAGGCTCCAGCCCCCCGCAACCCCGAAAGGGATAGGCGGTATAGATAATGGATGGATGGATGGATTTTCACAGTTATGTCCCATATTATTAAAAACTCACTTGTTTGGGTCTCTGGTGCTGCCACACACATACAAAGTGTGAAACAAGACCATCCGCGCTTTTTTGAGTTAGATACAGATCTCTGTCAGCACCCTGCCTACAGCTTCCACACAAGCCGTTTGAATTCGGCGCTCCCGGTGTCTCTCCACCCAGCGCCACCATTGAATTCATTTTTCAAGGCATTGAGATGCATGCCGCTCATGCGCGCACGCACACACTTTATCAATTTTGGCGAAGTGGTGATCAGGCCCGTCCAGACTTAATCCACGCCCGCCCATCTGTCACGTTCTGCATCGGCCACTGCTCGGCCTCTCAAGAAATGCTCTCCGAATTCGTGGTACGGTTCTGTTCCATATAAAGGTAGATATATGTTTATTCAGCTGATGAAAAAATAATTTGGGAATGAATATGGGGATTGTTTGGAAGAGAAATAAAAAATCGTGGCATTATGGCCATTTTAATGGAGTTAATTCTTCCTGCTAAGGATAATGGGAGGGTGACCACCTTGTCAAGTCCTGTTTTGCTCTCTCCAGTGCAACCTTGAAATCATTTTTAAACAAGTCCTTGTATTTCACAGTAACATGGACACCTAAATACATAAAAAACTCATGTGTAACCTTTAATGGGAACATGGCAAATGATCTCTGCTTTGCAGATGCACTTAGGGGGAAAATTAAACTTTTTGAAAAATTTATTTTATAGCCAGAAATTGTCCTAAATTCAGTAATCAGATATAACACAACAGGTATGAATGTATCTGGGTATGAGAGGTACAAAAGATCAACACAATATAATGAAAGTTTATGGTTGAGACCACCTCGATCTATGCCCATTAAGCTAACATTTTCTCTTAAAGACACAGCCAAAGGTTCAATGGCAATATTAAACAACTGGGGGGACAGTGGACACCCCTGTCTAGTGGAGAAATACTTTGATGTAAAATTATTGGTATGCATGGAAGCCTGTGGATTAGAATACAAAAGATTAACCCAACTACAAAATTTCTGTTCAAAACCACATTTTTTAAGAGCTGCAAATAGATAATTCTACTCTATTCTGTCGAAGGCCTTGTGTGCATCCAGTGATTATTACCTCTTGTGTGTGACTGTTGTTTGGTGAATGTATTATGTTAAAAAGACAGCGTAAATTGCCGGCCAATTGCCAGTCATAAAGCCTGTCTGATCTCTGTTGATTATCTTGTGCATGACTGGTTCAAGTCTTGTGGCAAGAGCCTTTGTTAGAAGGCAAGCTAACTGGACGATAAGAGTCACACTTTAACGGGTCTTTATCCTTTTGAAGAAGAACAGATATAGTTGCCTATGTCATTGTTAAAGGTAGGATTTTTTCTCCAAGGCTTCTTCATATACTTCACGTGAAAGTGGCACCAATTTAGCAGAAAAGGCTTTATAAAATTCAATGGGATAGCCATCTGGGCCAGGTGATTTCCTGGATTTGGATGTTTTGATAGCTCTTTCAATTTCAGCCTGTGTTAAGGGTTCTTCAAGCGTTTTGACATCATCCTGGTCTAGAGTTGACTTAGATAATTCTTTATAGAATTCTTCAAATTGTTTAAAATTAGACCTTCAGACCAGCTGTATTAATATTACTTTTCAAAAAAAAAAAAAAAAATTCCTGTCTGTTATCTCACAGACCTCCACCTCTTCCAGCAACTCTCATTTACTTCCTTAAACTTGGAAACCACTGCTGGTTCTATTTATATTTTACAAGTGCTGGAAGTTCAAAGGAATGCCAATTTAGTCATTATGGAGCTTGATTTATGAGGCCAAAGTAACAACATACATATTTTCCTTGGACTAGATCATGTCTCTTTAATAAATGTTTACAGCAGAACATTTTCCATTTTTTCCCC
Source organism: Chaetodon trifascialis (assembly GCF_039877785.1). Lineage (NCBI taxonomy): Eukaryota > Metazoa > Chordata > Actinopteri > Chaetodontiformes > Chaetodontidae > Chaetodon > Chaetodon trifascialis. Next base: position 11,187,752 of record NC_092062.1, read on the forward strand.
CCATCATCTGGCCTGCAGCCATAATGCATAGTGTAGCAGTCATTACCACAAGGCACTGCGTACTGTTACTGCAGTATCAGTGCTACTGGAATTATTACTAATCTTTCCATGTCTGCAATACTTCATCAGGTATAGATTCTATTTTGAAAAATGACCTACAGTCGTCCTTTGGAGTATTCTGACTTTTTGGTCAGTCTTTGTAGATGCTATTGTTATTCTAAGCCATATTTTGATTTTAAAAATGTAAAACATTACAGACATTTGTGATGCAGGCTGTTTTTCTTAGTATTTCTTACTTAAAGGTGTGTAACTTTCAGACAACCCTTTTTGTTAATGACACCTGTGGCCACTCAGCAAAGTGCAGTGAGCATCCTGTGGCCATTGGTTAAAACAGTGAAGTGACATCAGCCAGTGCCATGAAGTAAAGCCAAACCACAGCCAGCTGGCCAACCCCAACTTAGCTAAGATTATCGTTAGCTAGCTAGCTGCCTCGCATGTGTAGCTGGTAGCTAGCAATCGTTAGCTAAACACCTTTGGATAAAATCAACACTGTTTGTCATAACACACAAGCTAGCATTGTGGATCATGGCAGCTGGTGAAGTAATTTGAGGAACTACCCAACTAACATATCCACTCAGATTGTATACCGCTAGCGATAATGGTAGCAAGCAAGCACCCTAAGGTTAGCCAGCTAACTGTAACTTGGCTATGCCGCATGGATCCATTGGTTGCTTTGAGAGGCTTGCTGATAAAGTAATTTTCAAGCTAACCACTTTATCAGCTGGATCAGCGCAGGAATTCTGGATGAATTAACGAAGACATTAGTCACTCACGAGGGTATTTTGCTACGTTAGCCAGTGAGCAATTGGATTCTGTTGGACCCTGTGTTGTAGTGGGTTGATGTTAGCGGACATTAGCTAGCATTCCATACTGCCGCTGTAGGGAAGCGAGGAAGAGAGGCAACCTATAGTAAAATACACGCTTCATGTCACATTTGGGGTGGATGATATGGACCTGAAATAATATCACAATGTTTATGGTATTTCTGCAATGATGATATTTTTTGCGATGTTGAAAAAGGTTGAAAAAACTTTGATGACTTTGTGATGCTATGCTGGGCAAATGTAGTTTGTCTGATAATAGCTGTTGAGCACCCCCTGCAGGATTTTTTGGCTCCCTTCGTACTCAGCGAGTGAATAAGATTACTGTATTGCCCTCTGTTGTTATTCCAGGCTTCTCACACTTCTTACAAATTACTGTGGCTTGTTGTATTGATCTTATGTAACTCAACCACTTCTGTCGTGTTCTTAAAGCAGTATTAAAAAGTAATAAACTCGTCAGTACAACTGTGCAGTACGCAGCTCTGTTTTATTATATTCTTCTTGCTCGGCTGTCCCCCTAGACAATACCAAACAGCCTGACGCCGCAGCACCATAGCAATAAACCATACTATGAATCAACATACAATAATACCACAACTTCCACATTCCTACATATTGCATGTTTAAGTGGGATTGCTTTTTCATTAGTTTTGATGTATTTTGGAATATGCATCAGTCCACTATGGAACAGACTCGATACTACGTTCAGAATGAAATGATGTGCAGAATAAAATGACTTGGATGGGTTGGGGCAAATGTTGCTCAATGGCTGTGCATCAGTCCATAAAGAACATTAATACTTGCGAGTCAAACTCACTGAGACGGAGTAGATGAGGGCAGCAATTCCAATAGGCAGGCAGCAGCACAGCAAGGTGAAGAAGGAGTAGCACAAGTAGTCATTAACAGGGTTGGCCAGCGGGACTCGAGTTACGTACACTGTTGTGGGCTGGGCAGCGACGACAGTTACCGGCTGCTCACCCCCAGGGTACAGCTGTTGTCCTGCACCTCCATACTGTGGCAGGGTTCCATTGCCCTGCAAAACATTTGAAATTCATTTTCAGCTCAATAGAAACAGGTATGAAACGAAACCAAGTGATTGCCACAAGACTGAGAGGTAGTGAAGCATGTGGGGAGGCTTCAGACCGAAGCTACAATTTGGCCTCAGGCTCAGTGATGACATGGCTGCCTCAGATTTGGCATGGACAGACCTTTGATGATGATTTGTGGATGCGCAAAGAGGAAGTTGAACTGACCTGAATGAGTCAGTGTGGGGTTTGAAATCTAAAACTGAAACTAAACTAAAAAACTAAATTCAGCTTGCCTTACCAGCAGAGGGACAATAATCAGGCCATTAAATCACACCCGCATGAACTACTGCTAATTTATTTCAAAATCAGTGGGGGGTGGGAAGCTGAAATTTTATGGTAATTCAACTTTGACATTTAGATCTTCAACCATGTATGTGGTGTGAATAAGCTGAATTATTTTGATGTGTACAATTAATAATTGAAGAACATTATGGGCTCTATTTTCGACTCTGCCGCTGGTGCAGCGCATGCGCAGCGCAAAGTCAGGTCCGCTGCGCCGATGGGGCGTGGCGGCGCAGACTTTGGTATTTTCGTGAGCTACGCCGCCGGCGCATCTCCTCCTCCTTCCCATTTCAGTCCCACCCAGCGGCGCAACTCGGAAATAGGAAGGGGACAAGGCGTGGAGTGGGTTTGGCACAGCCGAGTCAAATCTTCACCAATCACAGCAGCTCCTCGCCTCACCTTTAAGAACGCCGCTGGCGAGGCGCATGGCAAGTTTCCAGGAGACTGACGTCACTCATGTCTCCTGACATCCCTTTGTATTACTTTGCACAACCTTTGGGTAATAGCGGGCAACATCATCACTTACGTTTTTCCATGTGTCTGTCTCTCTCTGTCTCTCGAGTGCTCTGAGATAGATGCAATATATATGCTCTGTAGGATGCCACAGCTGTTTCTGTTGGCACAGCGACATTAACCGATTAGTTCGCATCCCTGTTTCACCTGTGTACATTCGGTCAGGGTGAGTGACCATTACGCGTACCGAACGCGCTTGTATGTGCTGACTCAGACAGTTACATTGAATCGTCGCTGTTGTTAATTATTGATCGCAGTGTGCGTTCGATGACTGACCGAGCACTGCTGAAAACACCGTTAAAACCACGCTGCCGTCTTGTTGACGGTGTGATATATGGCGTCATCACGTTTTCAGTGGATAGCCGTTATCACCTAGCAGCCACACATCCAGAGGAGTGTCCCCCTGAAAGACTGTAGGGATGCTAGAATTCGCCGGATGAACGAGTCATGTGCCGACCCGGGGAAAGTGGCATACACATTCGTCACCAGGCAATTTGAGTCACAGATCACCAGACATCCCTGTTTCACCTGTGTACATTCAGTCAGGTTGAGTGACCATTACGCGTGCCGAACGCGCTTTCGATGTGGTCAGATGAGATATGGATCAAAATATATAAATTTAGGTCTGACTGTATGTGCTGACACAGATAGTTGCATTGAATCGCGGCTGTTGCTAATAACTGATCGCAGTGAAATGCCAGACACTGTGGAAACCTGACTGTGAGGTGTTGGTGACGTGAGCGCACGACTCCGCCGGTTTACAAAAATCTACTTGCGCCGCCGGCGCACAGAGTTGACCAGGTCTGAGGTGGCGAGCTTTCAGCGCACGTTTACGCCGCCGGCGCAGACCGAAATGGTCGAAAATTCCAATGCGCCGGCTCATTATGCCGACACCTCCCCCCTACTGCGCCGCAACGCCCATCCTGGCGCACCTCTGTACGCCTCGGTTTACCAAAATACCAAATGCGCCGTGCGCCTGCCTGCGCCGCTCGAAAATACCACTCCGCGGCGCGCCAGCGGCGGAGTTGAAAATAGAGCCCTCTGAGTCCACTCAGGGCAGGGCTTATCCACCAGGAACAATAGCCTAGAAATAAATTTCATATGTCCTTCCAAGTCTTACATCAATAAATAATAACAATTTAACATCTGACAGAAAAGAAAAATAGTTCTTAAAAAGACCCCACAATGACGGACTGTTATGGCAATAATTCCACAGATAAATGAATGTGATGCAGTTGGGTTTTTTTTTGTTGTCGTTGTTGTTGTCGTTGTTGTTTGTTTGTTTGTTTGTTTGTTTGTTTGTTTGTTTGTTTGTTTTTTCCATGTTACATTGTTAAAAGCTTACCTGCTGCTGTTGTGTGTACCACGGGTGCAGAATGCTGTGGTAGGGCGGAGGGGCCGACTGGACCGTAGAGATCTTCCCATCTGTCCATTCCGTTGAAGGAGTGTTGGGGTCCATAACAGCTGGGTTTCTGGGTTTTCAGAATACAATTAAGCCAAAAAACAAAAAACAAAAAACAAAAAACAAAAAAACAAACCCTTCACGTCGCGTTGTTCCTTCTGAACTGACTCACGACAAGCTGTCACTGTTGCTGGCATTTCTTTGTTCCTCCCCCACAGCAATAAAATGAATTGCTCAAGTGAGATTTGATAAGCTTTGTTCCATAGTGTCAAAGTCGCAGATAGTACTGACTCTGCCATATGTCGCAATGTGAGATGAACAATGATAACCCTTCTGATTCACTGATTAAGCATGACAAAAAAAAAAAAAAAAATAGAATACGTACAACGTAGTTAATAGATTCATAAATCATATTATTGAAGGAAATAATAACAGAGCATGGATTTTGCCTAAATACAATTGCACAATTACTACAGTTATATTTCTTATTCAATGTATATTACTAAATACACAAAACAATTTGGAAAATATATTTATTTACTCTTAGGTACAAAGTCAATAGATTTTCCTGTGGGATAGGAAATTGTTTTTGTGTCTTAGCTTTTACAGGACAATGTTAGAACTAAGCTTGCATTGCTGCCTATGTCCGGTGGTGGGAAAAGTACTCCAATTAGTACTGCAGTCTAGACATATTGTGCTACTGTAATCTCTGGGTGTCAGATGTGTTCTTGCCATACTAATTCCTGAGAGACGCTCAATGTGTAGGTAAGAGTAGGTTTATAACAATTCTTCACTCATCTACATATACAGCACAGAAACACAGAGCAGTGTCCATCTCTGATGGATGTAATGGGAATTCTTATTATTCATCTTCTCTTTTACTCAATAATAGTAGTATTCACTGTCTTAAAGCCAAATGAATTGCCAAACAATTGTCCCTTCCTAATTTTGCAAGGAAAATAATAACAAAGGATATAAACAATTTTACAGACTGCAATTTCATAATTAAACTCTTACCTTATTTTTCATATTTCATATAAATTTCCAATTTAACAACATTATAAACAATTCAAAAGACATTGAACCAAAAATTATGCTGACTGTAGGTTTAAAATATTAACAAACTCTGTACAGACACATATTCAAATGTACCTGCATGTAGGGCACAGAAACATAGAGCAGCTGAACATCTCTGATGGACAACAACGCACAGTCGGCATCACGTTAGCGTTAGCGTCCTAACTAAAGCTGTTTTTCTGACCATCCATCCATCCATCCATTATCTATACCGCCTATCCCTTTCGGGGTTGCGGGGGGCTGGAGCCTATCCCAGCTACAATGGGCGAGAGGCGGGGTACACCCTGAACCGGTCGCCAGCCGATTGCAGGGCCACATGCAAACAAACATTCACACTCACACCTACGGACAATTTAGAGTCATCAATTAACCTAATGAGCATGTTTTTGGTCTGTGGGAGGAAGTTTTTCTGACCAGTAAAATAAATAAAAATTTAATGCTTAACTAAACAAAAACACTGCGAAATTTGTGTAATGCAATCAAAATTCAACCAGATACAGCAAGCTTAACATTTATGTACATTCCACATTTGTAGCTTTTGTTTTGTCCACAGAGACTCAGAGACAAGTTACCTCATCAGCCAGGCAGTTCTTGCGGCCTTGGACAGGTCTTGTTTCAAAGGAGAGACAAATTCATGGTGGCCAACAACAGCATCACTGGGGAGGGCATGCTTGAATACAACATCAACAGGCAAACCTGAGGCCTGTACCATAAAGCTTGATTAACCTAGCCGGGCTTCCTCTTACTTATCGGGCTTCACTTAACGAGACATCCGCCCTCCGGATTTTCGGTACCATAAAGCCGGCTATCAACTCACTAATTCAATTCAGGCTTGTCCAATCTAGATCTGTGAGCGCTCACATAAAAAGGGCGGAGTTTGCTGCATGCGACCAATCACAAACATGGAAAAATCAGCCCGAGCTGCATATTTCACTACGGAGGAGCAAACAATAATAATTAATAAATACGAGGAATACAAATCAATAATCCAGGCAAAAAGCAACACAGTTGCAGCTGCCAAACGGCGCAAGGATTGCTGGCAAAAAATCGCCGACTGTGTCAATGCGTAAGTTAGTGCCATTATAATATTACTTCCCCACTATGACTGCACTTCCATAAATGTATGTGTGTATGAAATTTTTCGTTATGGCATGTGATTGTAGCCTTATTATTTCAGATGCAACCCGAGTGGAGCAAAGAGAACATGGGAGCAAATCAAACATAAGTATAAAAATATACTTCAAAGTGGTCAGTACGCTTACTATATCTTATACATGTAGCATATGTATATGTAGGCCTACATGTTGGAGGCTATATACAATACAATATACAACGGCAAACATCCCAGGGCTTAGTCTACATTATGCAAATTACACATCAACCTTGCTTACCTGCGATGTCATAAAAGCCCTCTTTGATGCATTGCGTGGGCAGGTGGCCGGGAAACACCACGAATGCATCGACAAGCTCAGTCAGGGCCCCCGCGACTTTATGAATAGCTCTACATACTGTGTTTTTCCCGAGGTTTTCGGCATCGCCAACAGAATACATAAAAGTGCCTATGAATGAATGAATCAATCCATGATTTACTTAAACAAATAATTGATTAATGGCATTTTATCTGTGGCTTGCTTGTAACCCATCCAACGAGGGATTTAAAGACATCATAATAATTACAAACATCACTAAGAAATATATTACCTGTGGCAAAAAACCTCAGTGCAATGCACACTGTCTGCGGGACTGTCAGCGCGTGGTTGCGGTGTGTTACATTACTGATGTAAGGCTCCAGCAGCTGACAGATGTATTGTAACTCCTCTCCCGAAAACCTGTACCTTTCGTACAGTGATTGTTCAGACAATTCGAACGGATTACAGCAATCTCTAAATATTCTCTCGCGCCTGAGTGCTCTTCGCACAAGCTGTGCACCAAGATCCACCGGGGTCTCATAAAACGGACAGGCCATTTTCCAAGAGAACTGATTGGTCAGTAGGTGGGGCTTTTATACCTGCTGAGCTCTTATCCTGAACTTATCCTGCTCCGGGGCAGGTTAGGTGTTAGCCCGATAGAAAGTAAGCCACCTTTATGGTACCGAAAAGCCAGGGTTAAGCCTGAAGTTATCTCGCTAAGCCGTAATCCAGCTTTATGGTACAGGCCTCTGGAATCCTCCCAAACATGAGAAAAAAAAAGGTAGAGAGCCTGTTGTCTTGTGTTCAGTGTAATTGTAACAAAATGTCAGCATTTGAAGCATTTGTGACAACCTGGCCTTGGATTGTGAAGGTAAGGCTCGGATCTCGTCCCAAGAGTCCTGTTGTATTGCTCGACTACTCCATTCCAACCATCTCCAAGAGCTCTTTAATAAGACAACTCTCAAAATCAGCTCCTTGATCTGAACGGATATGTTTGGGGAACCCATATACACAAAAAAAGTCATTCCAAAGACAGCGGGCAACTTGCTTAGCTGACTGATTTTATCACAGGGAAGCATGTGACAGTTTGGAAAAGTGATCCGTAACAATCAGAACATCAACACACTTCTTGTCAAATATCAAAACACACCAGTTCCATTGGTTCAGAAATGTGATTGCTTTCAAGTGGAGCTCAGTTGGCGGGCTCTGGGGTCTTCCCAACCACACAGCGAAAGCAATTCCTCACATGATTGATGATGTCACGTTCCATGCCTATCCAAACGAACCTCTGCCTGGCAAGGGAAAGAGTACATGCCTGCCACTGATGACCAGCAGACTTTTTTGACTTTGTACAACACACCATCTTTAATGGTGAGCTTAGGCCAGACTCTAGTTCAGCTGAGAGTCTGAGGTCGTTCTCACACCTGACCAAGCGGACTCGGTTCGATTGGGGAGCTGAAAGTCGCAACATTGTTGCATTTATCACTTGTTTTCAGTTCTGCTTTCACACTGCAATTTCTAAAGTGCACCGAACTTTCTGAGCAGCATCACATGGTTGAAAGGGGCACTCGTTAATTGGACAAAGTAGAAGGGGAAATCCCTCCCTCCCGGCCCGGAAAAACAACAGTGAACGCAACTGTTCCTATAATGCTATCGTAGCTTGTCAGGGATTGATTCTGTTATTTTTCTAACTTCAACGATCTAACGTGACAAAATATGAGCTCAGAGTTTAAGGACTGTGACTGTTGGTAGTTGTGATCTGATGTTGTTTAATTATGCCAAATTGTGAATTGGGTTATTGTTGTTCAGACAATTGAGCTAAGCTAGCTAGCAACTGCCAATGTCAGTGGTCACTTGTTGCCATAGCAACAGTAAACATTCACGTAAGGACCTGTAAATAGAGATGCAGAATCAAGCTATATTCTAAATACAGATGAGATACATTGTATCTTAGCATGCCTATGCACTGCATATAGCGTCACTACGTACATTTGGTCCTGTGTTTGGTGCAGTGAGCTTTCACACTGCATACAAACTGAACCAGCGTTCACTTGCAAGCGAACCGAGACCCACGTTTTCAGGCGGACCAGAGTTCGCTTGTTTGGTCCGCACCAGAGTTCGGATGAGCTTTCACACCTGCCCAAATGAAGCGGACTATCCGAGGAAACAAACTCTGGTCCATTTAAAGCAGACCAAGCAGCTCTGGTGTGAAAGCGGCCGGAGAGTGTCTTGCTGGCAAATACCATTGGTCTGGCGATTTTTCCATCAGGGGGCAACTGTGAAAGTACAGGTCCTAGACCATCAAATGAGTCATCAAATGCAAGGATGAATGGTGCATTAAAATCTGGATGGGCAAGACACTGTGGAGAAGCTCATGCTTCAAAGCTCTGAATGCTTCTCTGCACTCATCAGTCCAGTCAGTTGGAGGGCTGTGGAGTCTCACACAGCCCTTCTTGAGTTTTGGTTTGTTGTGGAGGGGGGCTATGGCTCAGGAGGTAGAGTGGTCAACCACCAATCAGGAGGTTGGTGGTTTGACCCGTGTCCTGGGCAGTCCACATGCAGAAGTATCCTTGGGCAAGATACTGAGCCCCCAAACGGCCCCGATGTTGTGCCATCAGCGTGTGAATTCATAAATAAGTCGCTTTGGATAATAGTGTCTGCCAAATGCCTAACTGTAATTGTAATCTGTAATCTGGGTGCAGGTGGTGAGCTCTGTGTGTACTGTGCAGTAGACTGGATGCAATCAGGTTCAGGTAAGTTTTGCACAGAAGAACACAGAGGCAGACTGGAACCCAGGCATCGCCCCATAAGGAAGCAACAACTCTCCCAACCCTGCACGCAGATCATTCTGTTTCCCTGCTTGCCATAGAGAGGAGGATGTTTCCCCTTTGGGCAGTTGTGTTTTGAATGGCCAGGCAGGTGACACCATAAACACAGTTTATTCTCACGACAGTGTGTGAGGGTGAGAGCCGTCCCTGCATATGGAACATGGTGTGTCAGTGATTCCCTCAGTTCTTGGAGATCTGTTGTTGTTCTGTGTCTTTTTATTGGCTTGAGCAAAACCTGGACTCTGGAGCAACACTTTCTCCAATATACCAATCAACCTTTCCAGACCCACACTCACTTTCTGTTCAGGGGTGTCTGAGACTGAAGTTGCAGTAAGGCAGACTTCAACTTTATTCATGTTGACTTTACTACTCATCTCAGTGGAAGATTTGACTCCCTTCTCTAAATGGTATTCATCTAACACTTCCTGAACCTCAAGGGCAGACCGTTTATCAATTGTCTTGGACCCAAAGGTGAGAGCTAGTCTCTATCAGGGCAGTGTCTGATGAACATGTGTGTGACTTGGGGTTGTCAAACATCTTACTCTGCTCTCTAAGACAGCTTATGGCAAGATCAGTGGCTGTTACAATCCACTAAACCTGTCTGTTCCTTGTGTTTTCATTTTCCCTCTTCTCTAGTGTTATCTGGCTGTCTGTGTGTTCTCCTGTCTGTCTAATCTGGTCTAATCTAATCTGTGTCCCTGCACTCAGCTGGCTGTCAGTGTTGCGGGTTACCAAATGATGGCACAAGGGCTCAGTCTGGTGCAACACATTAAATGAGATCCACTGTGCAATGTACAAAATAAACTTTTAGTGCAGTGATCGTCACACAGCAATTTCTCTTTCATTATTGTACAGTGAAGGTCTCAGTCTCATTTTCTCTTGCAAGACCCCCCATGACCATCATCATCATTCCACACACACTGCCCGCATAGCGACACCAACGCTTCCTGGTCATCTGCCAACACTGCTGCTGACCAACCACCACTGGCAGAAAATAACACACACATTGCAACACAATCACTGGCACTTCCAACAACAACTGAACCCTCCTCCTGCAATCAAAACATAACAGAACATAGGAAACACACAAAACTCCCCATCAACATCAGCTTCAGGAGATTGCTCCGCTGAACAATCCGTGCATGGCACACCATGCCACATCAGCAGTGCATGAGGCACGCATCAGCCTGATTAGGGCACAGGATAAAAGGGAGGCTCCTTTTGTTACCTGTTGAGAAAAACGTCTTTTCCCTCACACCACTTCTGTCATGTCTTGAAGACATCAAAGCCTGGATGGCCTTGAACTTTTTAAATTTCAATGAGGAAAAAACGGAAGTGATGTTGTTTGCCCCCAGTGGCCCTTGTGACGCCCCTCCTGTTGACATGGGCCCTTTGGCAGGCTATGTAAAGCCAACAGTCACAAACTTGGCTTTTAAGATGGACAGTGATTTTAAATTGGATCGGCAAATTAGTGCTGTAGTGAAGTCCAGCTTTTTCCAGATTAGGCAGCTGGAAAAGGTGAAGCCTTTCCTTGCACAACAGCACTTTGAAACAGTAATCCATGCCTTTATCACATCTCGGCTGGTTTACTGTAATGCACTTTATTTTGGAGTCAGCCAGTCTTCCCTCGCACTCCTCCAGCTGGTACAAAATGCAACCGCTCGCCTCTTAACTGGAGTGCGCAAGAGAGAGCACATAACTCCCATCCTGGCCTCCCTCCACTGGCTGCCTGTGCATTGTAGGGTCCATTTTAAGATTCCTTTATTTGTTTTTAAATCTTTAAATGGTCTCTGCCCGCCTTACCTCTCTGAGCTCCTTCACTCCTTCCTTCACTCTTCCTCTCACATCCAATTGACCCATTTATTTACTATGTATGGAGATGCTTTTCCTGTAAAAGAGATGACATTTTGGGACAAAATATGCTCATGGTTGCACATGTGTAACCATTTAGAAAATATAATACAAAATTGTCTTGTCTTTAACTTCCTCCTTTCCTGTCAACTTCCTGTTCCTCTCCTGTGTTTTGCCTCGATTTCATCTCGATGGTTGTAACCTTTCACTCTGTGTGAGCTGGTCTTGTATATATCATAAGGCATTCAAGACAAGTGGATGACTCCAGCCTCCAGCTTAAGAACAAAAAATAGACAGCAGTTATTATGTGTCGCACTACTCAGGCTTGGGCTTTTGTGATGACACCATGCTCTCATTTGCTTGTCTTGCATTGCATTAAATACTCATTAGAACTTCTCTCCTCTGGCTGTATGAAGTGAAGAGATTGGAGAATTGATTGTAACTTGAAATGCACACGTCGCCATCAAGCCACAGAGGGAAGTTTTAAGTATGTAAATATTGCATTGATGTACAATAAACATGGCAAGCTATACTGTATGTACTTAGATTCTCACTCACTATGGCCTTCAGTCTTGGATCATGTCGTCCAAACTATAAAGTGCATCTTCATCGAGCTCATGTTCAGTAAAAAAAATGAGCAGTTTGATGAATTTGAGCATAAGCTATTTGTCGTTCTTCACTATAAATCTTAACCAAACAAAGCAGCTTAATAGGTGTTTCTGTGTAGCCATGTTACGGTGTGTCATCTGCTGGAACAGTGGCTTCTTTATATGTTTTGATGTCGATGTTGCTTTCTCTGAAAACTGAACACTGAGGATGAATTTCAGTGAGTCGGCAAAGTGCACAGCTGTGTGAGAGTTATTCTTCCAGAAGTTAGAGATTATTCTGAGCACCAACGTCAGTGGTGACTCTGAGTGGTTCAAGAGCAGCTGCGATCAGAGTGTTTTCCATCCAAACAACAAAGCTGTGTGGGTCAGAATTGATGATGGGACACCGTCTCTACATCTAACTTCCCACATTTTCTGCCACTACACAAATGACTTTGAAGGTGTGCTCAGTGTTGTCACTCAAAGTATGGAACAAGTTCACATGCCATGTTTCTTGTACTGAAATGTTGAAAGGGTGACTTAATTTATTGGCTTGTTTTAAAGAAAGTTTTAATCAATTTCTCTTCTGGTTTTGCCATTTGTACTTGTTTTCATATGTTAAATAAAGTGTAGACTATGCACATAGAAACAGCTCTTTGTCTTCCTCTAATGGGCAGGAAATGGATGCTATGCAGTCAAAGAGCCCTATACTAAATCATGCATATGTATGTAAAATGTTAAGTTTTGTTCAGGCTATTTCAGAGGTTTCTCTGGTGCATTTTTAGTTGGAATGAATTGCAGCATTTATTGTGTCATGTGCCGTATATGACCACTAGGAGACAGCAGAAAACATATTGTTGAACCAGAGGTTCTGCATTAGGTTTACAATGTTGTTTATGAGTATGTTATCAGTTATGTTATTGACTCTGCTCTCTGTGGCTGCTCCCTATTACTGTAATGTTGTGAGGGGTGTAGTTCTTCTATAAGAGCCCTGCAATCTCCTACTTTACTGGAAATTTTGATAAAGTGAATAATCACTTAACAAACACTGAAGAAACTTGAGCCCCTGTCATATCCTGACCACCTGTAAAAGCCAAACCCAGAAAGGCAAGGCTAAAAAAGGATGGAGATAGTTGGCACCCTCCCCATACAAGTGAAAGGACAGTTGTGGGAAAAGAAAGATGAAACAACACTTATGACACTCCCTGTGCCAAATCAGCTGTTTCCTATCACCTGTATCTGTATGGGACACTTACGCAATCATGATCACCACGTGATTTTATGTAGCTATGATCCCATTTTCCCATTTTGGGAAAAATATGTAGTGTAACTCACTGTGACCTTTAATACTTTAAGTCTTTTCTTTAAAAGGGTGTATTTTGCAACAAAACTTCTCTTGTTGAATTTACTTTCATTCCCGATCTTTCCACTTGAACTATATAACAACACTTTATCGTGTGGAGATTCTCCTCATTTAACCAAACTTCTCTTTTAAAACACGTAGTAAAGCACCCACTGAAAAGAGCAGTAAGAGGCTATAAGAAGGCTACAAGTTTCATGTGGACTGTAGTAAATTTTAACTGCTCCAGGATATGTGTCAAACTTATGCAGACATAATGCGTTGCTATGGTAATCATGGTAAGGGTGGTGGACAGTGGTAAGTAGGAGACAAAAGTAAGGAAAAAAGTGATTATGCCAGTGTTTTCCTCCCAGTTGTTCCCAAGGAAACAAAGAAGGCCAGAGGACTTCACCAGTATGAGTGACAGTGATCATGTTTCATGTCAGGCTTTGCAAAGGGAGATCCTAAAATAGAGGCTATTGTACAGAGGCAGGTTTGAGATTACAAAATAGCAGGATGAGGAAGAATAAAAGACGTTGTTGGATAGAAGGAGAAGAAGATGTAAGAGAGACAGAATGGGGAAGTATAAAGAAATAGGTGTGACGGGGGAATTTAGGACCCAATTGAAGTACCACCAGAAGACGGAAGTCACTCAGAGTCTCAGACACTGTAATCTCATCAGAGCTGAACCCATCCTCTCCAAAGACAGCTCCTCTTCATCCGAGGAGTCAGGTGGGGGTGCAGTGACGGTTCTCTGGCATCTATTCATCAAAGATGCAGAGGTTCTGGTGGGCTGATCTGGGTGCTGCTGGTGAAATCTGGCAATGAGCTTGAAGTTAAGGGTGTGGCAAGCAGGGACCTAGGACCTCTCCTCTGGTCCACAACCCTCCCAGCCAACCACTACCTCCATACTGAAGGTACAGTGTAGGCCAAGCCTCCTTCAATGAATCAAGGTGGCAGAGAGGGTGAATCTGCAAGCATGAGTGGAGTCTCCCAGACTGATTTCACCTAGGACACGTGGAATGTGGGATGGATTCGGAGAAGCCTCAACCTCACAGCTGTGGGACTGATGACCCCCTGGATGATGATGGGGCCACTGAACATGGGCGCCACCTTTCTGGATTGGTGGTTCTGTCATTGTGGATGAAGCATCTGTAGAAGTTTGGGAACCCAGGAACCACTGTAGCTGCTTGCTGGTGTTAGGAATGGGCCAAGGAGTGTTGGCAGAAACCATGGCAGGGTCCATACCCGCCATGGTGTGGAGTGGAACTCAAACTTCTACTGTCTAAGCAGGTGAGTAGATAGCAAAGAAATGGCAGCAGATAAGAGGCTGAATGAACTATGACAATAGGAATGAGATCAATAGATGTGTGGGGGAGCAGTGGGTGCAGTGATGGGGACAGAAGAGGAGAAAAGTGTGATCAAAGTGGGAGAACAAGTAAAAATGAGTGAGGCTGGGGTTAAGAGCAGGAAAACAAGACAAAACATTTATCATAACAGCCCTGGGATGCTTACAGTAACTCCTAATGCAGTGCTTCTCAATTCAGGTCCTCGGGCCCCACTGCTCTGCATGTTTTACCCTATGTTTACATGTAGCAGGGTATTTTGGAAAACGGATATTTTAGCCCCTCCATTTTCACAAATAACATCGTGCACACAACATCATTTTCAAAAATGTTGTCATTTACATGAACCTGAACATGATAAATACGCCGTCGAACGCCATCACAGTTATGCCAAATCTATGGGAACCCAAACGCCCTTTAACCTTGTTTACACGCCGGCGTTTTCAGAAATCTCCACTTTGAGTTTTTAAAAGTGATCGTTTTCCGTGAAAAATAAAAAAAACTCCATTTGGGTACTTGCAGCTTCTGTCTGTCATGTTGACTCCCTCCACAGCAGCATTTCTGCATGGCGAGACATTTTAATGCCTCATTGGATGCAATCTAATACCTTCTCTAACAGTCACTCCAGCCAAAGTATCAAAGTATGATGGAAAACCAGTAAGGACAGTAAGCCCAGGGTTATTCATTCCTGCAACAAATTTTTTCAATACCCAACAGCACATAGCAATAAGTCCTAATGATACTATTAATTAATTGATCACAGCCTGGGCCCAGATAAGCATCAGAAAACCCTAAATGAAGAAAACTCAACAGTAACAAACAGGTGGTCTTCCTCAGAAGTCTGTACATTATCCAATTTTCATTTCAAATGTAGCTTTCTGTGAAACCATCTTAGGATGATGGACAAATGACAGTTGAAGTAAAAGCAGGGGAAGTGGTGGGACTGCAGATCTACTTTCAACATTTATTATATATACAGAAGCATTTTAACATGTTAATGTGCACTTGGGGCACCAATATATGAAAGCACATGAGGAGATATTTGTTTGAATAGACATTTATTGTCTGGTGCACTGCTTGAGACCAACCTTTGTTGGCCGTCGCATATTTGACAGATGCAATGAAGTTGGAGTCTGTTCCACACTGCAGTTCCACTCAGCCTTTTAGCAGCAAGATAAATGTTCTGATGTACTGTGACAAACCCTGTCAGGCTCTGGCACTGGTCAGATAGAAATAGACAGCACAAGTGTATTTTTCTCTCGATATACTTTGACTTTATTGATAAAGAAATTTGGTATACAGTACAATCTTACTTTTTCAGCTTTGGTTTTGAAAAGAAAACACAAACATTGCATGACAAACAACACACAGGCCAGTGACACACAAAACACTACAGCTTTCAAAATAAGTGTCAGATTGAGCTGCGTTATCCATATTGGCTACACTGTCACTAAGATTCTGCTGATTTGTGTGAAGCTACAGATTCCCGTTCAGCTGGAATAAAAAAGATGACTTTGGTGTGATTCAAAAATCACTGGAAAACGAGGACTGGGTCCCCTTGAAATGTACACTCTCATGAGATACACCTTGATGAGAAACAGGCTCACCCTTTGTTTTTTGTTCTTTTTTACCTGTTCAGCATGAGCTAAACAAATCCAAATCTCTTTCTCCTCTGAGTATTTGTGAAACATCCTTGGTTAGTAATACCATGTTAGCATACTTTGAAGAGAACACTTGAAGTTGGTGTTGTGTTGGAACAACACTGTAGTGAGCAGAACATTGACTAAAGGCCATTTTCATTCAAAAACAACATAGAAAGTACTAAAAAATTGTTCTTCGGAAAGCTGTGGTGGTTGCTCTCTACTGAGTTGGAGAGTACTGGATTACATTAATAAACTACTGTAGTTTGTTTACAATTAATGGTTGTCTACTATTTATAATAATGTCAATAATGTTTCAAAGATCTTTTAGCCAATTATGTGACTCCAGGGTTACAGATTTTCATTCAAAAACTCTTCCCAGTCAGCAGAAATGATCCTGCTCTGGTCTGATTACCTGATACTGAACAAGAATGGGGACTAGATTTAGTATCAAACCGTAGTAAACACAACTACCACAGAGATAATTGCTATGACAATGATCCCGATGCCCAATCCCAGGGCCACGTGGTTCAATATCCTGGCTGATTTGCTGTTGCGCTCCGCCGCTTCCTGGTCACCAATGCTGTTGGCTTGACGGGTCTGAGGGTGAGAAAAAATATATAAAAATTAGAAATGAGTGATGTTAAAAAAATTAAAAATGCCAAAGATGTGACTCAACTAATGCTCCCTGTGAAGTAGAAAGCATTCAGTGCATTTCACAGTACTATACTGAGGTTAAAGTAAGCCCATGTAAAAAGTGAATCTAAGTGGATCGATGATATGCAATGTCCCCTATTATCCTTTCACCTGCATTTTATTTTTACATTGTTTCAATATCACAACAGTCAGTGATGATGAATTACAGTAATGGTATTACAACTATAAACAATGGCATTACTGCTACTTGAAATGTGAAACTGAAACATACTAAATGTGTTAGTTTGACTGGATTATTGGCAGTGTTCGAGTATGGATCATGACATCTAATACTGTACCGACTGTACAGAGGTCTCAGAGATCAGCCGCTGGGCAGCAGTACAGCTGGTATTCAGAGTATTGTTAAAGGTCTTTTCAACCGGGCTTCTTATAAACAGGGGCCATCAGACCATCATGTGTGTGTGTTTCACTGCAATGTGCAGTATGTGAGGTTGTAGAAATTCCCCAAATTGCCCTGACACAAGTCCATTAGCTTCACATTCCTTCACAATGGTAGGAAAGGATGTGACTTTCATTTACATCCACATCTGTCCAGACTCATATATGTAGTGAAAACTTTTAAGGAATTTCTACGATGATGATATTTTTTGTGATGTTGAAAATTTTCGAAAAAACTCACCAAAGATGTGGTGATGCTATGCTGAGCAAATGTAGTTTGTCTGATAACAGCTGTTTAGCTCCCCCGGCAGGATTTTTTGGCTCCCTTCGTACTCAGCGAGTAATTAAGATTACTGTATTGCCCTCTGTTGTTATTCCAGGCTTCTTGCACTTACACTACAAATTACGGTGGTTTGTTGTATTAATCTTATGTAACTCAACCACTTCCACAACAAAATTCAGATTCCGACATATTGCATGTTTAAGCAGGATTGCTTTTTCATTAGTTTTGATGTATTTTGAAATATGCATCAGTCCACTATGGGACAGACTCGATTCTGTGTTCAGACTGAAATGATGTGCAGAATAAAATGACTTGGATGGGTTGGGGAAAATGTTGTTTGATGGCTGTGCATCAGTCCACAAAGAATATAAATACTTGCGAGTCAAACTCACTGAGATGGAGGAGACGAGGGCAGCAATTCCAATTGGCAGGCAGCAGCACAGCAAGGTGAAGATGGAGTAGCACAAGTAGTCATTGACAGGCTTGGCCAGTGGGACTCCAGTCATGTGCACTGTGGGTTGTACACCGACGACGGTGGCCGGCTGCTGACCCCTGGTGTACAGCTGTTGTCCTGCACCTCCATACTGTGGCAGGGTTCCATTGCCCTGCAGGCCACACATGCAATACATTTGAAATTCATTTTCAGCTCAAAAGAAACAGGTATGAAACAAAACCAAGTGGATGCCACAAGACGGAGAGGTAGTGAAGCATGTGGGGAGGCTTCAGACCAAAGCTACAGTTTGGCCTCAGGCTCAGTGACGACATGGCTGCCTCAGATTTGACATGGACAGACCTTTGATGATGATTTGTGGTTGCACAAATAAGAAGTCAAACTGAACTGAATGAGTCAGTGTGGGGTTTGAAAACTAAAAACTAAAACTAAACTATAAAACTAAATTCTTTGTCTTACCAGCAAAGGGACAATCATCAGACCATTAAATCACACCCACATGAACTACTGCAGGGCTTATCCACCATGCAGGAACAATAGCCTAGAAATAAATTTTATATGTCCTTCCAAGTATTACATCAATAAATAACAATTTAACATCCGACAGAAAAGAAAAATAGTTCTTAAAAAGACCCCGTAATGACGAACTGTTATGGCAATAATTCCAAAGATAAATGAATGTAATGCGGTTTAATTTTTTTTTCAATGTTACACTGTTAAAAGCTTACCTGCTGCTGTTGTGTGTACCCCGTGTGCAGGTTGTTGTGGTAGGGCGGAGGGGCCGACTGGACCGCAGAGATCTTCTGATCTGTCCATCCTGTTGAAGTGTTGTGGTCCATAACAGCTGGGTCTCTGGGCTTTCAGAATGCAATTTAATCAACACACAAAAAAACAAACAAACAAAGAAAACCCTTCACGTCGCGTTGTTCCTTCTGAACTGACTAACGACAAGCTGTCACCGTTGCTGGCATTTTTGTTCCTCCCCTGCAGCTATAAAATTAATTGCTCAAGTGAGATTTGATCAACTTTATTACGTAGTGTCAAAGTCGCAGACACTACGTAATAAAGTTACGTAGTGTCTTTATTACTGATTTAAGATGAACAAAGATGAGATAACCCTTTTGTGAACACTGGTTCACTGATTCAGCATGGCATGGCACCAACATATCTGGTGGTGGAAAAGTACTCCAATTAGTACTGCAGTGTAGAAATATTGTGCTACTGTAACCTCTGGCTGTCAAATATGTGTTCTTGCTATACTAATTCCTCAATGAGCAGAAACATAGAGCAGTTGAACATCTCTGATGGACAACAAGGCACAGTCGTCATCACGTTAGTGTTATCTTGCTAACTGAAGCCATTTTTCTGACAAGTAAAATACATAAAAATTTTAAACTCTATTCTAAACTTTACAGGGAGCCAGTGCAGAGTGGCGAGTATTAGAGAAATATGATCTCTCTTCCTGGTTTTTATCAGACCACGTGCTGCAGCGTTCTGGAGCAATCATCATTTGCATCATTTTGAGACAAAATATGCCTGATTCTTGCAATATTACGTAGGTGAAAAAAGGCAGTCCTTGAAAATATAGTAGTTCAATATAGTGGTTCATATTTCATTACACTATATTTCAAATATAGTGGTTCATATTACATTAAGTAAATAAGTGAAAAGACAATTGTCCCTTCCTAATTTTGCAAGGAAAATAATAACAAAGAATATAAACAATTTTACAGGCTGCAATTTCATAATTTAAACTGTTCCCTTATTTTTCATATTTCATATAAATTTCCAACTTAACAACAGTATAAACAATTCGATTGTAAAAATACAGAAACTCATTGAACCAAAAATTATGCTGACTGTAGGTTTCAAATATTACCAAACTCTGTACAGACACACATTCAAATGTACCCGCATGTAGGGCACAGAAACATAGAGCAGTTGAACATCTCTGATGGACAACAAGGCACAGTCGGCATCACGTTAGTGTTATCTTGCTAACTGAAGCCATTTTTCTGACAAGTAAAATACATAAAAATTTAATGCTTAACTAAACAAAAACTGTGAAATTTGTGTAATGCAATCAAAATTCAACCAGACACAACAAGCTTAACATTTATGTACATTCCACGTTTGTAACTTTTGTTTTGTCCACAGAGACTCATAGACAAGTTACCTCATCAGCCGGGCAGTTCTTGCGGCCTTGGACAGGTCTTGTTTCAAAGGAGAGACAATCTTACGGTGGCCAACAACAGCATCACTGGGGAGGGCATGCTTGAATACCACATCAACAGGCAAACCTGGAATCCTCCCAAACATGAGAAAAAAAGGTACAAAGCCTGTTGTCTTGTGTTCAGTGTAATTGTAACAAAATGTCAGCATCTGACGCATTTGTGGCGACCTGGCCTTGGATTGTGAAGGTAAGGCTCGGATCACGTTCCCAAGAGTCTTGTTGTATTGCTCGACTATTCCATTCCCATAGGATGGTATGGAGTGGTATGCAATGTCTCCATTCCAACCATCTCTAAGAGCTCTTTAATGACATGACTCAAAATTGGCTCCTTGATCTGAATGGATACGTTTGGGGAACCCATATACGCAAAAAGAAAGTCATTCCAAAGGTGGCGGGCAACTTGCTTAGCTGACTGATTTTAGCACAGAGAAGCATGTGACAGTTTGGAAAAACATCAAAACACACCAGTTCCATTGGTTCAGAAGTGTGATGCTAGCTTTATGCTAGACTTTCCAGCCATTTGTCTCATGTGTGCCAAGTATTCCTCGTCTTGTTCCTCGAAGCCTGTGTGCGTTTACTCCATTAGAAGTTGGTTTGTTTTGTTTGTATTGTTGTTTGTATAACTTGTTTTTTTAGTATTTGCTTGTTACTAGTTTTGTGTTTTCCTACCCACTTGCCACGGAGTAGTTGAGTGTTTTGTTGAAGGGCTGTTTTTTGTGTTTGAGATTGTGTTTTCATTTGTCGTTATTTAAACTATTGTGTAGATTTTTTTTTCTTGTTAAAGTCACAGTGAGTTACACTACATATTTTTCCCAAAATGGGAAAATGGGATCATAGCTACATAAATTCACGTGGTGATCATGATTGCGAAAGTGTTCCATACAGATACAGGTGATAGGAAACAGCTGATTTGGCACAGGGAGTGTCACAAGTGTTGTTTTATCTTTCTATTCCCAGAACTGTCCTTTGACTTGTGCTAATGGGGAGGGTGCCAACTATCTCCATCCTTTTTTAGCCTTGCCTTTCTGGGTTTGACTTTTACAGGTGGTCAGGATATGACAGGGGCTCAAGTTTCTTCAGTGTTTGTAAAGTGATTACTCACTTTATCAAAATTTCCAGTAAAGTTGGAGATTGCAGGGCTCTTATAGAAGAACTACACCCCTCACAACATTACAGTAACAGGGAGCAGCCACAGAGAGCAGAGACAATAACATACTGATAACATACTCATAAACAACATTGTAAACCTGATGCAGAACCTCTGGTTCAACAATATGTTTCTTCTGCCTAGTGGTCATATACGGCACATGACACAATAAACGCTGCAAGTCATTCCAACTAAAAATGCACCAGAGAAACCTCTGAAATAGCCTGAACAAAACTTAACATTTTACATACATATGCATGATTTAGTATAGGGCTCTTTGACTGCATAGCATCCATTTCCTGCCCATTAGAGGAAGACAAAGAGCTGTTTCTATGTGCACAGTCTACACTTTATTTAACATATGAAAACAAGTACAAATGGCAAAACCAGAAGAAAATTGATTAAAACTTTCTTTAAAACAGGCAAATAACTTAAGTCACCCTTTCAACATTTACATGTGACTAATGGCTTTCGCCATTGCTCCTCTGTCCTACTTGCTGACTTTTATTCCATACTGCCAAAAGAACAGGAGGATCCGTATGTGTTAGGTTTAGAGTTTTCTTTTTGAATAGGACCCAAGTGGCAGCAACAAGGCACAGAATAAAGTGAGCCGTTTAAACAAAAAGAGTTTATTAAAAACTGTAAGTCTTTTCTTTAAAAGGGTGTATTTTGCAACAATAATTTTCTTATTGAATTTACTTTCATTCCCGATCTTTCCACTTGAACTATAAAAGCAGCACTGTATTGTGTGGAGATTCTCTTCATTTAACCAAATTTCTCTTTCAAAACACGTAGTAAAGCACCCACTGAAAAGAGCAGTAAGAGGCTATAAGAAGGCTACAAGTTTCATATGGACTGTGGTAAATTTCAACTGCTCCAGGATATATGTGTCAAACTAATGCAGACATAATGCGCTGCTATGGTCAAGGTGGTGGACAGTGGTAAGTAGGAGACAAAAGTAAGGAAAAAAGTGATTATGCCAGTGTTTTTCTCCCAGTTGTTCCCAAGGAAACAAAGAAGGCCAGAGGACTTCACCAGTATGAGTGACAGTGATCATGTTTCATGTCAGGCTTTGCAAAGGGAAATTGACAGACAGAAGGGGGCATGGAGTTGTGAGTTCTCTCGAAGGCATTGCAGGACAGTTTGGACGTGATGGACGTGTTTTCAGGACCAGGAGAAGATGAGGATGTCATCCAAATAAACAAACACAAAGGAGGGCATTAATTAAAGGTTTTTTGTTTGTTTGTTTTTTATGTGGAAGCTGGTTCAAGGTTGGGGCTACACGGTGGCGCAGCAGGTAGTGCTTGTGCCTCACAGCAAGAAGGTTGCCGGTTCGATCCCCGGGTCAGGCGGGACCTTTCTGTGTGAAGTTTGCATGTTCTTCCCGTGCATGCGTGGGTTCTCTCCGGGTACTCCGGCTTCCTCCCACAGACCAAAAACATGCTCATTAGGATAATTGATGACTCTAAATTGTCCGTAGGTGTGAGTGTGAATGTTTGTTTGTCCTTACATGTGGCCCTGCAATCGGCTGGCGACCGGTTCAGGGTGTACCCCGCCTCTCGCCCATTGTCGCTGGGATAGGCTCCAGCCCCCCACAACCCCGAAAGGGATAGGCGGTATAGATAATGGATGGATGGATGGTTCAAGGTTGGCATATTGACTTCAAAGAAAGAATGACTAATTTTATTGAACAAAAACTAAGACAGAGAAAGAAAAATTTAAACTTCTTTTACTTGTACTTTTTGTATGTTGTCAATATGTATGTGGATCATAAGTTGTAAGGAATTAATTTCTGTTCCAGTTTATTGATTGGAACGAATTACAGGTGTGTGATCAGGTGAGTGGGCAGATAGGCGTGGCTGGCAGGCAGACTAGGACGCCGTTTACACTTAGTGAAAACGCATATGTTTTCATGCGGTTTGCACGTTTCGTTTACACGGAAAATGTTTTAATGGAAAACAATCATTTTTAAAAACTCCGGCCAAAGTGGAGATTTCTGAAAACGCCGGCTATTTGTCGGTGTGTAAATCGGGTTAACCGACGTTTTAGGTTCCGAAACGTCACAACATGCAACTGAATACTTAACGTCATGTGAGCAACCTATGTTTATGCTCGCGCCCATAGGTTTGGCATAGTTATGATGCACTTGACGGCATATTTATCCGGGTCCATGTAAACCACAACATTTTTGAAAACAATGTTGTGTGTACGATATTATTTTTGAAGAAGGAGGGGCCAAAATGCCCATTTTCCAACATACCCTGCTACGTGTAAACGTAGGCTGAGAGTGGAAAAGTACTGTCTGAGCAGGTGAGCAGATGGCAAGGAAATGGCAGCAGATAAGAGGCTGAATGAACTGTGACAACAGGAGTGGGATCAATAGATGTGTGGGGGAGCAGTGGGTGTAGTGACGGGGACGGAAGAGGAGAAAAGTGTGATGAAAGTGGGAGAGCAAATGAAAAGGAGTGAGGCTGGGGTTGAGAGCAGGAAAGCAAGACAAAACATTTATCATAACAGCCTTGGGATGCTTACAGTAACTCCTAATGGCTCCCAAATGCTTGATATTGCTGATGTTTCTCCACACGCGTTCTCTTTTTCAAATGTGCCACTGGCTTACATAAGACATGTCAGTTCTGTCTCGGACAAATCTGACACAATGTGGGAAAACAATTCCGTATTTGCACTAAGATCACTGAAGCAGTTAAAATGTCTGCACTTTAAATGGGCTTTAACATGAAACAAATGGGTACTAGAAATAGACAGCACAAGTGTATTTTTCTCTCAATATACTTTGACTTTATTGATAAAGAAATTTGGTATACAGTACAATCTTACTTTTTCAGCTTTGGTTTTGAAAAGAACACACAAACATTGCATGACAAACAACACACAGGCCAGTGACACACAAAACACTACAGCTTTCAAAATAAGTGTCAGATTGAGCTGCGTTTGTGTGAAGCTACAGATTCCCGTTCAGCTGGAATAAAAAAGATGACTTTGGTGTGATTCAAAAATCACAGGAAAACGAGGACTGGGTCCCCTTGAAATGTGCACTCTCATGAGATACACCTTGATGAGAAACAGGCTCACCCTTTGTTTTTTGTTCTTTTTTACCTGTTCAGCATGAGCTAAACTAATCCAAATCTCTTTCTCCTCTGAGTATTTGTGAAACATCCTTGGTTAGTAATACCATGTTAGCATACTTTGAAGTGAACACTTGAAGTCGGTGTTGTGTTGGAACAACACTGTAGTGAGCAGAACATTGACTAAAGGCCATTTTCATTCAAAAACAAAAAAATGTTTATTTTTAATGTGTGATAACATAGAAAGTACTAAAAAATTGTTCTTCAGAAAGCTGTGGTGGTTGCTCTCTACTGAGTTGGAGAGTACTGGATTACATTAATAAACTACTGTAGTTTGTTTACAATTAATGGTTGTCTACTATTTATAATAATGTCAATAATGTTTCAAAGATCTTTTAGCCAATTATGTGACTCCAGGGTTACAGATTTTCACTCAAAAACTCTTCCCAATCAGCAGTAATGATCCTGCTCTGGTCTGATTACCTGATACTGAACAAGAATGGGGACTAGATTTAGTATCAAACCGTAGTAAACACAACTACCACAGAGATAATTGCTATGACAATGATCCCGATGCCCAATCCCAGGGCCACGTGGTTCAATATCCTGGCTGATTTGCTGTTGCGCTCCGCCGCTTCCTGGTCACCATTGTTGTTGGCTTGACGGGTCTGAGGGTGAGAAAAAATATATAAAAATTAGAAATGAGTGATGTTAAAAAAATTAAAAATGCCAAAGATGTGACTCAACTAATGCTCCCTGTGAAGTAGAAAGCATTCAGTGCATTTCACAGTACTATACTGAGGTTAAAGTAAGCCCATGTAAAAAGTGAATCAAAGTGGATCGATGATATGCAATGTCCCCTATTATCCTTTCACCTGCATTTTATTTTTACATTGTTTCAATATCACAACAGTCAGTGATGATGAATTACAGTAATGGTATTACAACTATAAACAATGGCATTACTGCTACTTGAAATGTGAAACTGAAACATACTAAATGTGTTAGTTTGACTGGATTATTGGCAGTGTTCGAGTATGGATCATGACATCTAATACTGTACCGACTGTACAGAGGTCTCAGAGATCAGCCGCTGGGCAGCAGTACAGCTGGTATTCAGAGTATTGTTAAAGGTCTTTTCAACCGGGCTTCTTATAAACAGGGGCCATCAGACCATCATGTGTGTGTGTTTCACTGCAATGTGCAGTATGTGAGGTTGTAGAAATTCCCCAAATTGCCCTGACACAAGTCCATTAGCTTCACATTCCTTCACAATGGTAGGAAAGGATGTGACTTTCATTTACATCCACATCTGTCCAGACTCATATATGTAGTGAAAACTTTTAAGGAATTTCTACGATGATGATATTTTTTGTGATGTTGAAAATTTTCAAAAAAACTCGCCAAAGATGTGGTGATGCTATGCTGAGCAAATGTAGTTTGTCTGATAACAGCTGTTTAGCTCCCCCGGCAGGATTTTTTGGCTCCCTTCGTACTCAGCGAATAATTAAGATTACTGTATTGCCCTCTGTTGTTATTCCAGGCTTCTTGCACTTACACTACAAATTACTGTGGTTTGTTGTATTAATCTTATGTAACTCAACCACTTCCACAACAAAATTCAGATTCCGACATATTGCATGTTTAAGCAGGGTTGCTTTTTCATTAGTTTTGATGTATTTTGAAATATGCATCAGTCCACTATGGGACAGACTCAATTCTGTGTTCAGACTGAAATGATGTGCAGAATAAAATGACTTGGATGGGTTGGGGCAAATGTTGTTTGATGACTGTGCATCAGTCCACAAAGAATATAAATACTTGCGAGTCAAACTCACTGAGATGGAGGAGACGAGGGCAGCAATTCCAATTGGCAGGCAGCAGCACAGCAAGGTGAAGATGGAGTAGCACAAGTAGTCATTGACAGGCTTGGCCAGTGTGGCTCCAGTCATGTGCACTGTGGGTTGTACACCGACGACAGTGGCCGGCTGCTGACCCCTGGGGTACAGCTGTTGTCCTGCACCTCCATACTGTGGCAGGGTTCCATTGCCCTGCAGGCCACACATGCAATACATTTGAAATTCATTTTCAGCTCAAAAGAAACAGGTATGAAACAAAACCAAGTGGATGCCACAAGACGGAGAGGTAGTGAAGCATGTGGGGAGGCTTCAGACCAAAGCTATAGTTTGGCCTCAGGCTCAGTGACGACATGGCTGCCTCAGATTTGGCATGGACAGACCTTTGATGATGATTTGTGGTTGCGCAAATAAGAAGTCAAACTGAACTGAATGAGTCAGTGTGGGGTTTGAAAACTAAAAATTAAAACTAAACGGAAAAACTAAATTCTTTGTCTTACCAGCAAAGGGACAATCATCAGACCATTAAATCACACCCACATGAACTACTGCAGGGCTTATCCACCATGCAGGAACAATAGCCTAGAAATAAATTTTATATGTCCTTCCAAGTATTACATCAATAAATAATAATTTAACATCCAACAGAAAAGAAAAATAGTTCTTAAAAAGACCCTGTAATGACGAACTGTTATGGCAATAATTCCACAGATTAAAGAATGTAATGGGGTTTATTTATTTATTTTATTTTATTTTATTTTTGATGTTACACTGTTAAAAGCTTACCTGCTGCTGTTGTGTGTACCCCGTGTGCAGGTTGTTCCAGTAGGGCGAATAGGCTGACTGGACCGCAGAGGTCTTCTGATCTGTCCATCCAGCTGAAGGAGCTGGGTCTCTTGCAGCAGCGGCTGGCCCATAGGAAACGCTGGGGCTCCACCTCACCAGCTGTGAAGGGAAAAGATATTTTTTGCGTTTTATTTTAATCAATGTCAGTTTTACTTAGTAGTGTGTGTGTGTGTGTGTGTGTGTGTGTGTGTGTGTGTGTGTGTGTGTGTGTGTGTGTGTGTCCCTACATGCAATTTAAACCATTTAAACAACATTTCCACCAACTGACACTCATTAAACAGTGAATTTGCACTGACAGACAGTGTATCATTGTCTTATGGGGCGCCCGGCAAAGCGCCCCTGACTTGCAACTAAATAGCCAATCCGGTTATGGTTGCTAGGGAAAAATTATGAATAATTGGCCTATCAACGTCGTGAAATTTAACGCCTGTGGGTCGCTGGAAATGTCGCCCCAAGTGCAACGTAAAATACGTGAACGTTTAGGATTGCTAGAGCTACGTGAGGAGCCAGTATAGGTTTTTTTTCATAGTGCGACTCCCAGACTCTGTCCTACAGGGGAAAAAAAATTTCAATTCAATTCAATTCGATTTTATTTGTATAGCACCAAATCACAACAAAAGTTGTCTCAGGATACTTTCCATATAGAGCTGGTACAGGCCAAGCTCTTTTATCTACAGTACAGAGACCCAACAATTCCCTCATGAGCAAGCACTTGGCGACAGCAGCAAGGAAAAACTTCCTTTTAACAGGTAGAAACCTCAGGCAGAACCAGGCTCTGGGTGGGCGGCCATCTGCCTCAACCGGTTGGGTTAGAGAGGGAGAGCAAGAGAGAGAGAGTGAGACAGACAGAAATGCAGTCAGTCAGACAGACAGACAGACAGACAGACAGACAGACAGACAGACAGACAGACAGACAGACATGCAGTCACAGTAACAGTAACAGTGACAGTGACAATATGGCAACGAGGAAGAGAGATGATGGCAATGGCAATGGCGGTAAGAACTGGAGGTCAAGAGCAGCTTCCACCAAATTCGGTGAAATCATTATTAATGTACCCTTTTGTGAGACGGACGACAGAGGAAAAACTTCTCATTAAGGAGCTGGGACCCAACAAGCCTGAGACCAACATTTACCAGCAAACCAAGGAGAAAGATAAATTGTACAAACGGAGTTTTTGTCGGAGCTGGTTCAACCGTAAGTCGTGGCTGGCAGGTTGTGGTGCAGCCTGTGCACTTTTCTGTTTCCCCTGTATCCTCTTCAGAAGTGACAACTGTGATTGAACTTGGACCAAGACTGGACTATCTGACTTAAAGCACCTCTCCGAACGGATCAAGAAGCATGAGAGATCCAAAGTTCACATGGAAAACTGCGTAAAGCTAGCTGTGTTCAGAGAGATTAGCATAGCAATGCAGCTAGATGATGGGCACCGCATTGCTGTAAGAAGGCACAATGAAGAGGTAGATAAAAACCGTGTGTAATAATAATATAATTGTGGAGACTGCTTTGTTGTTTCTCTCAGGCTGTGACATGCAATGACAAATTTTGCTGCTTCTATGGCACTGATGCTGTTTTCTCCAAGTAAATGTTGCATTTTTTTTTTCTTGAATAGAGAGAGTATTAAAATCATCTGTTTATGTTTCATTTTTGAACTTGGTTCTCAATTCTTTCAATTTTTCGTTCTCAATTCTTTCTCTCAATTCATTTTGATCGGAAATGTTCTGTTTCATTCTCTCTTCATATAATAATTCAACCCACACTCACCTTAGACACTTCCCCACTCACTCACTCACTCACTCACTCACTCACTCACTCACTCACTCACTCACTCACTCACTCACTCACTCACTCACTCACACTGTTGATTTGTATAAATTCAGCTGAAATCATACCCTTGTTGTGAATTCATCCCTTAATTGTATTGTATAGTATTTGATAGCATAAAGTGTAATATAGCTGTAAATTGTTACTTTTTCTTTGAAACTGTGAAATGACATTATTATTGTGGAACTGTCGTCATTTTCCGACTATTCATTTGAATACTTCTGCTAGATTAGGCAGGGAAATCTGTTGGCACACCAGCCCCACCAAGAATTTTTTTCACCGGCCACCAGAGATCAGTGGCGGCCAGTGAAAAATTAAACCAACACACGTCACATTGTTCCTTCTGAAATGACTAATGACAAGTTATCACGTTGCTGGCATTTCTTTGTTCCTCCCTCGCAGCTATAAAATAATTGCTCAAGTGAGATTTGATCAACTTTATTACGTATTAGCAAAGTCGCAGATAGTGCTGACTGATATGAGATAAGCAAAGATGAGATAACCCTTCTGTGAACACTGGTTCACTGATTCAGCATGGCAAAAGAAATAGAATACAAATAACGTAGTTAATAGATTCATAAATCATATTATTGAAGGAAATAATAACAGCATGGATTTTGCCTCAATACAATTGCACAATTACAACAGTTATATCTCTTATTCAATGTATATTAATAAATACTCAAAATAATTTGGAAAATATATTTATTATTTACTCTTAGGTACAAAGTCAATAGATTTTCCCGTGGGATGGGAAATTGTTTTTGTGTCTTAGCTGCTTTTACAGGACTCTGGACAATGTTAGAACTCAGCTTGCATTGCTGCCTATATCCGGTGGTGGAAAAGTACTCCAATTAGTACTGCAGTGTAGAAATATTGTGCTACTGTAACCTCTGGCTGTCAAATATGTGTTCTTGCTATACTAATTCCTCAATGAGCAGAAACATAGAGCAGTTGAACATCTCTGATGGACAACAGCACACACTCGGTCTCATAGCAAATCATCCGATGCTTTTAGAATTTAGTTTCTTACATGTTTGAAAATCTACACAATACTATTTATTAAGTGACCATATAGTGGTTCATATTTCATTAAGTAAATAAGTGAAAAGACAATTGTCCCTTCCTAATTTTGCAAGGAAAATAATAACAAAGAATATAAACAATTTTACAGGCTGCAATTTCATAATTTAAACTGTTACCTTATTTTTCAGATTTTATATAAATTTCCAACTTAACGACATTATAAACAATTCAATTATAAAAATACAGAAACTCATTGAACCAAAAATTATGCTGACACTAGGTTTCAAATATTACCAAACTCTGTACAGACACACATTCAAATGTATCTGCATGGAGGACACAGAAACATAGAACATCTCTGATGGACAACAATGCACAGTCGGCATCAAAACACACCAGTTCCATTGGTTCAGAAGTGTGATTGCTTTCAAGTGGAGCTCTGGGGTCTTCCCAACCACACAGCGAAAGCAGTTCCTCACATGATCAATGATGTCACGTTCCATGCCTATCCAGAAGAACATCTGCCTGGCAAGGGAAAGCGAACATGCCTGCCCCTGATGACCAGCAGACTTTTTTGACTTTGTACAACACACCGTCTTTACACTCACACTCACACTGAGGCTTAGGCCAGACTCCAGTTCAGCTGAGAGTCTGAGAGTGTCTTGAAGAAGCTCATGCTTCAAAGCTCTGAATGCTTCTCTGCACTCATCAGTCCAGTCAGTTGGAGGGCTGTGGAGTCTCACACAGCCCTTCTTGAGTTTTGGTTTGTTGTGGAGGGGGGCTATGGCTCAGGAGGTAGAGTGGTCGACCACCAATCAGGAGGTTGGTGGTTTGACCCGTGTCCTGGGCAGTCCACATGCAGAAGTATCCTTGGGCAAGATACTGAGCCCCCAGACTACCGCGATGTTGTGCCATCAGCGTGTGAATTCATAAATAAGTCGCTTTGGATAATAGTGTCTGCCAAATGCCTAACTGTAATTGTAGCGTCTCCCCTTTTTGTGTGGTGCAATGGGCTCAGCAACCAGGCTGAACAGTGGCTTAGCTTTAGCAGAGCAGCTCTCTTTAAAATGATGGTATTAGAGAGCCATTCCTAAGAAGGTTCTGATTTTCTTAGCGCACCATGTCACTCCATCAGCCTCCATCAGGTCAGCTTCCTACACATCTGTTAAAGCCTGCACCTTGCTTGGATCTGTCCCCACACCATCTTCACAAAGAATGTGTCACAGAAACTTAACAGATGGATGAAGAAAGTGGTGAGATTTCTTTAGCGAGAGCTTCAGGTTGTTTGCCAGCAAGGTGTGAAAACACCATTTGCACCATGCATAACCTGTTCAGATGAAGCATCCAGGTATCATAGCAGGCTTGTGAAGTTCTCATCACCAAAGATCGACATCATCATTCTCGTAAAGGTGGCAGGACTGTTTGTGAGACCCTGGGGTGTCCTATTATTTTCATGGAGTCCAAATAGGGGGGAGAAAGCTGTGTGTTTTTTGTCATTCATGCAGCCTGACATTGTAATATCCTGATATGAGGTCTATTGTTGGAAAAAAACAAAACAAAACAAAACAAAACACATTGCCACTAAGTGCAGCTGAGGCATCTGTCTGATGAGGCAATGGATGTGCATCTTTAATTGTTCTTGCATTTTACTATCTGAGGTCATTACAGATGAGAAGATCACCATTTGGCTTGACAACCAGGACAAGGAGAGATGAATACCCAATGTGAGACAAATTAATCCTAATTCCTCCATCTCATTCAGAGAAGTCCGCAGTTTGTCATAGTGGCACGGTGGTACATGCTGACATGGCAATCTGAAAAGCTTTTCATCCACTAAATGGATCCTGTGGACAAAATCTGTTGCTTCACCACAGTCCATTTTGTGCAGTGAAAAGATGGACTCTTACTGCTTAATGATCTGCAGCACTTTATCTTTCCACTCACAAGAGACTTTACAGGATGCTACGTCCAGATCACACAGGCCCAGGTCACTCAAGATGTGTGATATCTCCTTATCTGATCTGGGTGCAGGTGGTGAGCTCTGTGTGTACTGCGCAGTAGACTGGATGCGATCAGGTTCAGGTAAGTTTTGCACAGAAGAACACAGAGGCAGACTGGAACCCAGGCATCGCCCCATAAGGAAGCAACAACTCTCCCAACCCTGCACGCAGATCATTCTGTTTCCCTGCTTGCCATAGAGAGGAGGATGTTTCCCCTTTGGGCAGTTGTGTTTTGAATGGCCAGGCAGGTGACACCATGAACACAGTTTATTCTCACGACAGTGTGTGAGGGTGAGAGCCGTCCCTGCGTATGGAACATGGTGTGTCAGTGAATCCCTCAGTTCTTGGAAATCTGTTGTTGTTCTGTGTCTTTTTATTGGCTTGAGCAAAACCTGGACTCTGGAGCAACACTTTCTCCAATATACCAGTCAACATTTCCAGAGCAGAGTTGTCTTGACCCACACTCACTATCTGTAGTACATGGCTGCCTCAGATTTGGCATGGACAGACCTTTGATGATGATTTGTGGATGCGCAAAGAAGAAGTTGAACTGAACTGAATGAGTCAGTGTGGGGTTTGAAAACTAAAAATGAAAACTAAACGGAAAAACTAAATTCTGTTTTGTCTTACCAGTGAAGGGACAATCATCAGGCCATTAAATCACACCCACATGAACTACTGCAGGGCTTATCCACCCGAAACAATAGCCTAGAAATAAATTTCATACGTCCTTCCAAGTCTTACATCAATAAATAATAACAATTTAACATCCGACAGAAAAGAAAAATAGTTCTTAAAAAGACCCCGTAATGACGGACTGTTATGGCAATAATTCCACAGATTAAATGAATGTGATGTGGCTTAATTTTTTTTTTTTTTTTTTTTTGACTGTTAAAAGCTTACCCGCTTCTGTTGTGTGTACCCTGGCTGCAGGTTGTTATAGGGCGAATAGGCCGACTGGACCGTAGAGATCTTCTGATCTGTCCATCCCGTTGAAGTGTTGTGGTCCATAACAGCTGGGTCTCTGGGCTTTCAGAATGCAATTAAATCAACACACAAAAAAACAAACAAACAAAGAAAACCCTTCACGTCGCATTGTTCCTTCTGAACTGACTAACGACAAGCTGTCACTGTTGCTGGCATTTTTGTTCCTCCCCTGCAGCTATAAAATAATTGCTCAAGTGAGATTTGATCAACTTTATTACGTAGTGTCAAAGTCGCAGATAGTGTTGACTGATTTAAGATGACAAAAGATGAGATAACCCTTTTGTGAACACTGGTTCACTGATTCAGCATGGCAAAAGAAACAGAATACAAACAACATAGTTAATAGATTCATAAATCATATTATTGAAGGAAATAATAACAGCATGGATTTTGCCTCAATACAATTGCACAATTACTACAGTTATATTTCTTATTCAATGTATATTACTAAATCCTCAAAATAATTTGGAAAATATATTTATTATTTACTCTTAGGTACAAAGTCAATAGATTTTCCCGTGTTTTTGTGTCTTAGCTGCTTTTACAGGACTCTGGACAATGTTAGAACTAAGCTTGCATTGCTGCCTATATCCGGTGGTGGAAAAGTACTCCAATTAGTACTGCAGTGTAGAAATATTGTGCTACTGTAACCTCTGGCTGTCAAATATGTGTTCTTGCTATACTAATTCCTCAATGAGCAGAAACATAGAGCAGTTGAACATCTCTGATGGACAACAGCACACACTCGGTCTCATAGCAAATCATCCGATGCTTTTAGAATTTAGTTTCTTACATGTTTGAAAATCTACACAATACTATTTATTAAGTGACTATATATTCAATTAAATTTTATTTGTATAGCGCCAAATCACAACAAAAGTTGTCTCAGGACACTTTCCATACAGAGCTGGTACAGGCCAAGCTCTTTTATCTACAGAGACCCAACAATTCCCTCATGAGCAAGCACTTGGCGACAGCGGTGAGGAAAAACTTCCTTTTAACAGGCAGAAACCTCAGGCAGAACCAGGCTCTGGGTGGGCGACCATCTGCCTCGACCAGTTGGGTTAGAGTGGGAGAGCAAGAGAGAGAGAGTGAGACAGGCAGAGTGAGATAGACAGAAATGCAGTCAGAGAGAGAGAGACAGAGAGACAGACAGACAGACAGACAGACAGACAGACAGACAGACAGACAGACAGACAGACAGACAGACAGACAGACAGACAGACAGACAGACACAGTAACAGTGACAGTGGATGTTATAACAGTAGTAGCAGTTGCAGTGGATGTCAGGCAGGGCCAAGGCAGGAGACGCAGCTGCAATCCACAATCCAGATTCAGCCACTGTCCATGGGAACCTGCAAGACGACAAAGCACAGAGACTCCGGGGAAGGAGCTAAGTTAGTAACACGCCGTGGTAGGACATGAGAGCGTGCAGATGGAGAGGGAGAGAAAGACAGAGGAGCTCGGTGTATCTTTGGAGGTCCCCCAACAGTCTAATCCTATAGCAGCATAACTAGGGGCTGGTCCAGGACAAGCCTGAGCCAGCCCTAACTATAAGCTTTATCAAAAAGGAAAGTTTTAAGCCTACTCTTAAATGTAGAGACAGTGTCTGCCTCCCGGACAAAGACTGGAAGATGGTTCCACAGGAGAGGAGCTTGATAGCTAAATGCTCTGACTCCTGTTCTGCTTTTTGAGACTTTAGGAACCATAAGTAGACCTGCATTCTGGGAACGCAGTGTTCGAGTAGGGCAATAAGGTACTATGAGCTCTTTAAGATAAGAAGGTGCCTGGCCATTTATGGCTTTGTAAGTAAGGAGGAGAATTTTAAACTCTATTCTAAACTTTACAGGGAGCCAGTGCAAAGTGGCGAGTATTAGAGAAATATGATCTCTCTTCCTGGTTTTTATCAGACCACGTGCTGCAGCGTTCTGGAGCAACTGGAGAATATTCAACAACGAATTTGGGCAGCCTGATAGTAAGGAATTGCAATAATCCAGCCTGGAAGTTACAAATGCATGGACTAGTTTTTCTGCATCATTTTGAGACAAAATATGCCTGATTCTTGCAATATTACGTAGGTGAAAAAAGGCAGTCCTTGAAAATATAGTAGTTCAATATAGTGGTTCATATTTCATTACACTATATTTCAAATATAGTGGTTCATATTACATTAAGTAAATAAGTGAAAAGACAATTGTCCCTTCCTAATTTTGCAAGGAAAATAATAACAAAGAATATAAACAATTTTACAGGCTGCAATTTCATAATTTAAACTGTTCCCTTATTTTTCATATTTCATATAAATTTCCAACTTAACAACAGTATAAACAATTCGATTGTAAAAATACAGAAACTCATTGAACCAAAAATTATGCTGACTGTAGGTTTCAAATATTACCAAACTCTGTACAGACACACATTCAAATGTACCTGCATGTAGGGCACAGAAACATAGAGCAGTTGAACATCTCTGATGGACAACAACGCACAGTCGGCATCACGTTAGTGTTATCTTGCTAACTGAAGCAATTTTTCTGACAAGTAAAATACATAAAAATTTAATGCTTAACTAAACAAAAACTGTGAAATTTGTGTAATGCAATCAAAATTCAACCAGACACAACAAGCTTAACATTTATGTACCTTCCACGTTTGTAACTTTTGTTTTGTCCACAGAGACTCATAGACAAGTTACCGCATCAGCCAGGCAATTTGTGCGGCCTTGGACAGGTCTTGTTTCAAAGGAGAGACAAACTCATGGTGGCCAACAACAGCATCACTGGGGAGGGCATGCTTGAATACCACATCAACAGGCAAACCTGGAATCCTCCCAAACATGAGAAAAAAAGGTACAAAGCCTGTTGTCTTGTGTTCAGTGTAATTGTAACAAAATGTCAGCATCTGACGCATTTGTGGCGACCTGGCCTTGGATTGTGAAGGTAAGGCTCGGATCACGTTCCCAAGAGTCTTTTTGTATTGCTCGACTATTCCATTCCCATAGGATGGTATGGAGTGGTATGCAATGTCTCCATTCCAACCATCTCTAAGAGCTCTTTAATGACACGACTCAAAATTGGCTCCTTGATCTGAATGGATACGTTTGGGGAACCCATATACGCAAAAAGAAAGTCATTCCAAAGGTGGCGGGCAACTTGCTTAGCTGACTGATTTTAGCACAGAGAAGCATGTGACAGTTTGGAAAAACATCAAAACACACCAGTTCCATTGGTTCAGAAGTGTGATGCTAGCTTTATGCTAGACTTTCCTGCCATTTGTCTCATGTGTGCCAAGTATTCCTCGTCTTGTTCCTCGAAGCCTGTGTGCGTTTACTCCATTAGAAGTTGGTTTGTTTTGTTTGTATTGTTGTTTGTATAACTTGTTTTTTTAGTATTTGCTTGTTACTAGTTTTGTGTTTTCCTACCCACTTGCCACGGAGTAGTTGAGTGTTTTGTTGAAGGGCTGTTTTTTGTGTTTGAGATTGTGTTTTCATTTGTCGTTATTTAAACTATTGTGTAGATTTTTTTTTCTTGTTAAAGTCACAGTGGGTTACACTACATATTTTTCCCAAAATGGGAAAATGGGATCATCGCTACATAAAATCACGTGGTGATCATGATTGCGAAAGTGTTCCATACAGATACAGGTGATAGGAAACAGCTGATTTGGCACAGGGAGTGTCACAAGTGTTGTTTTATCTTTCTTTTCCCAGAACTGTCCTTTAACTTGTGCTAATGGGGAGGGTGCCATCCTTCTCCATCCTTTTTTAGCCTTGCCTTTCTGGTTTGACTTTTACAGGTGGTCAGGATATGACAGGGGCTCAAGTTTCTTCAGTGTTTGTAAAGTGATTATTCACTTACTTTAAATTTCCAGTAAAGTTGGAGATTGCAGGGCTCTTAGAGAAGAACTACACCCCTCACAACATTACAGTAACAGGGAGCAGCCACAGAGAGCAGAGACAATAACATACTGATAATATACTCATAAACAACATTGTAAACCTGATGCAGAACCTCTGGTTCAACAATATGTTTCTTCTGCCTAGTGGTCATACACGGCACATGACACAATAAACGTTGCAAGTCATTCCAACTAAAAATGCACCAGAGAAACCTCTGAAATAGCCTGAACAAAACTTAACATTTTACATACATATGCATGATTTAGTATAGGGCTCTTTGACTGCATAGCATCCATTTCCTGCCCATTAGAGGAAGACAAAGAGCTGTTTCTATGTGCACAGTCTACACTTTATTTAACATATGAAAACAAGTACAAATGGCAAAACCAGAAGAAAATTGATTAAAACTTTCTTTAAAACAGGCAAATAACTTAAGTCACCCTTTCAACATTTACATGTGACTAATGGCTTTAGCCATTGCTCCTCTGTCCTACTTGCTGACTTTTATTCCATACTGCCAAAAGAACAGGAGGATCCGTATGTGTTAGGTTTAGAGTTTTCTTTTTGAATAGGACCCAAGTGGCAGCAACAAGGCACAGAATAAAGTGAGCCGTTTAAACAAAAAGAGTTTATTAAAAACTGTAAGTCTTTTCTTTAAAAGGGTGTATTTTGCAACAATAATTCTCTTATTGAATTTACTTTCATTCCCGATCTTTCCACTTGAACTATAAAAGCAACACTGTATTGTGTGGAGATTCTCTTCATTTAACCAAATTTCTCTTTCAAAACACGTAGTAAAGCACCCACTGAAAAGAGCAGTAAGAGGCTATAAGAAGGCTACAAGTTTCATATGGACTGTGGTAAATTTCAACTGCTCCAGGATATATGTGTCAAACTAATGCAGACACAATGCCTTGCTATGGTCAAGGTGGTGGACAGTGGTAAGTAGGAGACAAAAGTAAGGAAAAAAGTGATTATGCCAGTGTTTTTCTCCCAGTTGTTCCCAAGGAAACAAAGAAGGCCAGAGGACTTCACCAGTATGAGTGACAGTGATCATGTTTCATGTCAGGCTTTGCAAAGGGAAATCCTAAAATAGAGGCTATTATACAGAAAGTACAATACAAACACTTGTAAAGTGTTTTTTTTTTAAAAAAAAGCACGTGTAAGAGATGTTTATAACCTGGCTTCTCCTCAGTGCTCAGTGAAGCATGTCTTTAGCTATATGATATGCCGCTGCCTCCGTTATGTCTTCGTGCCTTTTAGATGATTTGTCATCAGGCACTGAAGCAGATACCTCTGCATGGTGGTCAGCTGCTTGTGCGGTGGTGCTGCGGTTGGCGGACGTTGGCGAATACGGCTGCGCTCCAAAGAGTGAGCACGGCTAAGGTGGTTAAATAAGTTTGTGGTATTACCGGTCTTGGTGGGGACGACAGTCTTGCATAAGTTTCAGACCACATTGGTCTGACTACGGTCCGACTTATAAAATCCAAAAAACTCCATACTGGCGAGCTGACTTTCCCTGTTTTATCGACAATTTCTTCGCTCGCTGCAGCGCTCACTTTCTATTTCTCATCTCACTCCTCGCGGAGCATCAAACACGAGACAACGAGATGGCGCAACCGAACTTGATAATGTTACATGATTGGCATGTTAGTGTGTCTGATTAGCGATTACTCCCTACGTTGCTCGGTTACCTGAGAGCGAGTGCCTTTGTTCATGCAACCAACCTCGCTTTGCAATTTCAGGTTTCTTCTGCCGAAGAAAAAAATTATCGAATGTTTTATCGAACGCATTTTTTATTGCTATTGATGACGTGTCTAT
This sequence comes from Chaetodon trifascialis, assembly GCF_039877785.1. Lineage (NCBI taxonomy): Eukaryota > Metazoa > Chordata > Actinopteri > Chaetodontiformes > Chaetodontidae > Chaetodon > Chaetodon trifascialis. The sequence goes on from NC_092062.1 coordinate 11,226,543, forward strand.
CGCGAGACATATCGCTATCGTTTTATCGGCCAGCCCTATGTGGCAAGCAGGGACCAAGGACCTCTCCTCTGGTCCACAACCCTCCCAGCCAACCACATACTGAAGGTACAGTGTAGGCCAAGCCTCTTTCAATGAATCAAGGTGGCAGAGAGGGTGGATCTGCAAGCATGAGTGGAGTCTCCCAGACTGATTTCACCTGGGAGACGTGGAATGTGGGATGGACTCGGAGAAGCCTCAACCTCACAGCTGTGGGACTGATGACCCTCTGGATGATGATGGGGCCACTGAACCTGGGCACCACCTTTCTGGATTGGTGGTTCTGTAATTGTGGATGAAGCGTCTGTAGAAGTTTGTGAACCCAGGAACCACTGTAGCTGCTTGCGGGTGTTAGGAATGGGCCAGGGAGTGACGGCAGAAACCATGGCGGGGTCCATTGACAGACAGAAGGGGGCATGGAGTTGTGAGTTCTCTTGAAGGCATTGCAGGACAGTTTGGACGTGATGGACGTGTTTTCAGGACCAGGAGAAGATGAGGATGTCATCCAAATAAACAAACACAAAGGAGGGCATTAATTAAAGGTTTTTTGTTTGTTTGTTTTTTATGTGGAAGCTGGTTCAAGGTTGGCATGTCGACTTCAAAGAAAGAATGACTAATTTTACTGAACAAAAATTAAGACAGAGAAAGAAAAATTTAAACTTCTTTTACTTGTACTTTTTGTATGTTGTCAATATGTATGTGGATCATAAGTTGTAAGGAATTCATTTCTGTTCCAGTTTATTGATTGGAACGAATTACAGGTGTGTGATCAGGTGAGTGGGCAGATAGGCGTGGCTGGCAGGCAGACTGGGACCCCGTTTACACTTAGTGAAAACGCATATGTTTTCATGCGGTTTGGCCTCTCGTTTACACGGAAAACGTTTTAATGGAAAACGATCATTTTTAAAAACTCCGGCCAAAGTGGAGATTTCTGAAAACGCCGGCTATTTGTCGGTGTGTAAATCGGGTTAAACGACGTTTTAGGTTCCGAAACGTCACAACATGCAACTGAATACTTAACGTCATGTGAGCGACCTATGTTTATGCTCGCGCCCATAGGTTTGGCATAGTTATGATGCACTTGACGGCGTATTTATCCGGGTCCATGTAAACGACAACATTTTTGAAAATGATGTTGTGTGTACGATATTATTTTTGAAGACGGAGGGGCCAAAATGCCCGTGTTCCAACATACCCTGCTACGTGTAAACGTAGGCTGAGAGTGGAAAAGTACTGTCTGAGCAGGTGAGCAGATGGCAAGGAAATGGCAGCAGATAAGAGGCTGAATGAACTGTGACAACAGGAGTGGGATCAATAGATGTGTGGGGGAGCAGTGGGTGTAGTGACGGGGACGGAAGAGGAGAAAAGTGTGATGAAAGTGGGAGAGCAAGTGAAAAGGAGTGAGGCTGGGGTTGAGAGCAGGAAAGCAAGACAAAACATTTATCATAACAGCCCTGGGATGCTTACAGTAACTCCTAATGGCTCCCAAATGCTTGATATTGCTGATGTTTCTCCACACGCGTTCTCTTTTTCAAATGTGCCACTGGCTTACATAAGACATGTCAGTTCTGTCTCGGACAAATCTGACACAATGTGGGAAAACAATTCCGTGTTTGCACTAAGATCACTGAAGCAGTTAAAATGTCTGCACTTTAAATGGGCTTTAACATGAAACAAATGGGTACTTGCAGCTTCTGTCTGTCATGTTGACTCCCTCCACAGCAGCATTTCTGCACGGCGAGACATTTTAATGCCTCATTGGATGCAATTCAATACCTTCTCTAACAGTCACTCCAGCCAAAGTATCAAGGTATGATGGAAAACCAGTAAGGACAGTAAGCCCAGGGTTATTCATTCCTGCAACAAATTTTTTTCAATACCCAACAGCACATGGCAATAAGTCCGAATGATACTATTAATTAATTGATCACAGCCTGGGCCCAGATAAGCATCAGAAAATGCTAAATGCAGAAAACTCAACAGTAACAAACAGGTGGTCTTCCTTAGAAGTCTGTACATTATTCAATTTTAATTTCAAATGTAGCTTTCTGTGAAACCATCTTAGGATGATGGACAAATGACAGTTGAAGTAAAGGCAGGGGAAGTGGTGGGACTGCAGATCTACTTTCAACATTTAGTATATATACAGAAGCATTTTAACATGTTAATGTGCACTTGGGGCACCAATATATGAAAGCACATGAGGAAATATTTGTTTGAATAGACATTTATTGTCTGGTGCACTGCTTGAGACCAACCTTTGGTGGCCATCGCATATTTGACAGATGCAATGAAGTTGGAGTCTGTTCCACACTGCAGTTCCACTCAGCCTTTTAGCAGCAAGATAAATGTTCTGATGTACTGTGACAAACCCTGTCAGGCTCTGGCACTGGTCAGATAGAAATAGACAGCACAAGTGTATTTTTCTCTCGATATACTTTGACTTTATTGATAAAGAAATTTGGTATACAGTACAATCTTACTTTTTCAGCTTTGGTTTTGAAAAGAACACACAAACATTGCATGACAAACAACACACAGGCCAGTGACACACAAAACACTACAGCTTTCAAAATAAGTGTCAGATTGAGCTGCGTTTGTGTGAAGCTACAGATTCTCGTTCAACTGGAATAAAAAAGATGACTTTGGTGTGATTCAAAAATCACTGGAAAACGAGGACTGGGTCCCCTTGAAATGTGCACTCTCATGAGATACACCTTGATGAGAAACAGGCTCACCCTTTGTTTTTGTTTTTTTTTTCCTGTTCAGCATGAGCTAAACAAATCCAAATCTCTTTCTCCTCTGAGTATTTGTGAAACATCCTTGGTTAGTAATACCATGTTAGCATACTTTGAAGTGAACACTTGAAGTCTGTGTCACTACAACACTGCAGAGCAGAACATTGACTAAAGCATCACATTGACTAAAGACCATTTTCATTCAAAACAACAACAAAAAAAATGCTAATCTTTAATGTGTGATAACATAGAAAGTGCTAAAAAATTATTCTTCAGCAAGCTTTGGTGGTTGCTCTCTACTGAGTTGGAGAGTACTGGATTACATTAATAAACTACTGTAGTTTGTTTACAATTAATGGTTGTCTACTATTTATAATAATGTCAATAATGTTTCAAAGGTCTTTTAGCCAATTATGTGACTCCAGGGTTACAGATTTTCATTCAAAAACTCTTCCCAATCAGCAGTAATGATCCTGCTCTGGTCTGATTACCTGATATTGAACGAGAATGGGGACTAGATTTAGTTTTGAAGTCTGGAAGCCAAAACCACTATGTAGACAATTGACATGACAGTGACCCCGATGCCAACTCCCAGGGCCACGTGGTTCAATATCCTGGCTGTCTTGCTGTTGCGCTCCGCCGCTTCCTGGTCACCAATGTTGTTGGCTTCACGGGTCTGAGGGTGAGAAGAAATATTTCAAATCATAAATGAGTGATGTTAAAAAAAAATGCCAAAAATGTGACTGAACTAATGCCATCTGTGAAGTAGCAAGCATTCAGTGCATTTCACAGTACAGTCAAAGTCAGCCCATGTAACTTTTGCTGAACGGCAACCGTCATACACCAGATCAAAGCCAGTTTCCTTAAAGAATCTCATCAAAAGTTACTCCCTTTAAATCTGCAATAACTGTTTCTTTCACTGCCTGTGTGAAGTGAACCCAAGTTGTGAACCCAGTGTTGATGCATCGTCAAGTTGACATGGAAAACCTGCTTGCAAACAGTTGCTTATTACACATCGTGTAATAACGTGTTTCTGGCTCGCTGATGAATGTAAGTCATTCTCTTTTTAGTTTAGTTTTTGTCTCTACAAACTCCAGAGGGAAATATCTGGCTCTTGAGCTGCTAAAAGCTCTACCATATTCACCACCTAGTTGCTCACTCCGTCTGTCTGCTGTTTGGTGCTGGGAAGGTGGTGAGAAAACCAAAACAATGAGCTGAAAGATGCCAAAATGTTCCATAGAACTGCAAAGTCAGATGATGATTCTCTGTTGATTTGTCAATTCCAGTGACATATTTCACAAGAGCAGTCATGTGATCCGGTATTAATATAAAATTATTAATTACAGCTGCTTTACAGCCACTTTAGAATCAGACTGATGTTTCATCATCCAAACAGTAGAAAAGGGGAAACCTGCAGTATTTGCAGAAAAAACAACCAGGTTGCTGAATTTTTACAGTAAATCTTTATCCAGCAGTGATAGGATGCAGTGTGTGTTGGCACATGAAAAAGAAGTACTTTAACTGATATGATATGAAGAATCGTAGAAAATAGTAATCTAACTCCTTCAGGCACCTGGTGAGAGGATTCAGGACATTAAAGTCCAAGTGGTAAGGGAGATTATTAGTTTATTATGTTTATATATACTGAAGTCAGTCATACCTTCAAAACCTTGATTCAGCCCAAATACACACTTCTGTCTAACAACCCCTCAAAGCAGATTGATTGTATGCAATGTCCCCTATTATCCTCCACCCACAGTAGTAATGGGAATACAGCTGTAAACGATGCCATCACTGCTACTTGCAATATAAAACTGAAGCACACTAAACGTGTTACTTGTGTTACTTATTGGATTACTGGCAGTATTCGAGTATGGATCATGACATCTAATACAATTTCATGCATGAGAACATCTATGTAGAAAGTCCCAGAGAGAAATGCATCACTATGTCCCTCCCTCCACCAACTGTACAGAGGTCTCAGAGGTCAGCTGCTGCCCAGCAGTAGAGCTGGTATTCAGAGTCTTGTTAAAGGTCTTTTCAGCTGGGCTTCTTATAAACAGGGGCAATGAGACCATCATGTGTTGTGTTTCACTGCAATGTGCAGTATGTGTATATACAGTGAGGTTGTGTAAATTCCCCAAATTGCCCTGACAAAAGTCCATTAGCTTCACGTTCCTTCACAATGGCAGGGAAGGATGTGAATTTCATCGGGTAATATGTAACATGTAATATCTAACAGGAACCAGGTGCAAACATTTCAGTGAGCAAGGTTTTACTCGCACTTAACTATCGTGCAACTTGAAATAAAAAAAGTCTTACACAACAGCCTGTAGTGAGTGACCTTTGGACACTTCCCACACCTGTAATTGTTTCGCAGTTGAAGTGCAGAAACAAAGTGCAAGTGCAGACATCAGACAGATGTGATGTTCAACTTAAAAAACCCTAGTGTATTTCTACAGCAGATAGAGAGGACTATCAATTAATAGTGCTTTGCATGCAGGGCCCTTTGAGCCAAAAGAAACCACTGAAAACTTACAGAATCTGTTTTTGTAAGTTATTCATGAAAAATCTGAATTCATGCTGCAACTGTGAAAGGCATTTCTTGTGATTTATTACATCAAAAATCACAATATTTTTTTCAAATTACAACTATGCTGGAGAATAAAACTAAACATTAAAGGAACCAATGGAACAGATCCTGTCTGGGAATCGGGCAGATGATCACACCTTTTGTTTCCTAAGCTCAGCCTTACTCAAAGTCTGATTTTGGAAAGCTATAGTGAATTTTTCACTGTCAGTTAACCCAGCTGTGCAGCTCCACTGAGTGAAATCTCCATCCTGCATCCATTACCTCCACTGAGTGAGTATGAGAGGAAGTGGAGTCAAAGTATCTGATATCTGATATTACTCAGAAACGCTCTGCTCAAAGATGAAACTGAAATTACCTCCTCAAGTTTCATTTACATCTACGTCTGTCCAGACTCATATATGTAGTGAAAACTTCAAAGGAATTTATTTAAAGGTAGTGTATTTTTTGGTGCAATGGAAGTCATCATTATACACAGAGGACTGATAGAGAGCTTCATCACATGGAGCAACGATGATCACCTGGAGCTCAATATCAGCAGAACCAATGAGCTTGTGGTGGACTACCACTGGACTGATGCAAGTTACTTGGGTTCCAAATCAATAAAAACTGGACTGAACTCACAACATTGATTCTTCTGAGGAAACTCTGGATTTGAAATTCTTATTCTGCTGTATGTGTCTTAGTGTCTAAGTTCTGTGGACCAATAAGAATGTATGCCACGTTTTAGCAAGTAAATTGTGGTGTTTTGAAGAACTTCGGTTGTAATGGGCTGTGGAGAGGTCTGGAGCTTCGGTTCCTGGGCTTCCTTTTCTTGGCAGAGGCGGGGCCTGGTTCTCCAGGGGGCTGGGAGCTGACTTCAACACAGCTGGGACTCGTCACAATCAGCACAGTATGAAGACTGTGGACTGCTGAAGACTCATCGCCAGATTGTTTCTGATGCTCAGTGGTATTGTTGGCCGTTCATCAGTGTTATGAGTGTTGGTTATCATCAAGTGGTTGTTCTCCTGTGACCATCCCCTGTGTCTCATCACCTGTGTCTTTTTCCCTTTGTTTTTTGGATCAGTGAGTTCTCCTGTACAAAACGGTTAGAAAGAGTAACTTCATAATGCGTTATACTATGGGTCCACTATGGGTATTTTCTTATCATTTCCTGAGAGGAAGCATACAACTGGATTATGAAACAGACTAGCTAACTAACTTGACTAACTACAACCATGTGATATGATCATTTCCAAGAAACTTCTGGGACATTATTAGGAAGAGAAGTTCTTTGACAAAAAAAAAAAAAAAAAGGAGAGAAAGCTCAGGAGGAAATGAAAAAACAAAAAAAAGTACAGCATGCATATTATAGTACTTGTTAATGAGGCTGTTTTATATAAATAATGTAAAAGCTCTTGCTCTTGCCTCAGAAGAATGTAAAGGGCTTCTTCAGAACTACTCCTGGAATGCATCATGTCCTGCAATCCAACACTCTTATATCATATTATACAGACTGAAGTACTGCTGCTTAAATTGTATTAGCTCCCTCTCTGGAGCCTGGCTCTACTTTCCTGCTGCCGCTCGACTAGCTGTCTGTCTGTCTTCAGGTCTGCCTGTCTTATTTCCATCGCAGCACAGTCTGTGAGCTCAATCTCTGTGAGTGGGCCTCTCTGGTCGTCAGTGTGCCTGTCTGTGGTTTTCTGCCTCTGCAGGAGTCATTGTGGGCGACAATGGGGGTGAGAAAGCAGGGGGCTGACATTTGTGAGAAAGTCACAGCGAGTGGAAGTGAACAGAGCTGATGAAAGAGAGGATGTAACAGATATCCCACACGATGAGACAAAACGAAGAAGAGTCAAACCAATGTGGTGAAACATTTCGAGACACCACGACCACCTTCGCTTCTGCAGTTTGATTCAGTCCTGAGCCTTCCATCTGATTGGCTGACAATGAGGTCAACGGGGGAAATGCATTTCGCTCTGTGGCTCTGCTCTCTGTACCTCTGCTTGACACATGGCCATGACACATTTTCAGGTGTTGAACACAGAATCTCTGAGAACTTAAAGAAACAAACTACTGGTTTTGGTAACTGTCATATCACGTTTACAGAACTTAAACACCATCAGCAGCTCAGAGTTCAAGGCTTTTACTAGGAATGTCTTACAGTGAGTGTGGAGTGTGAGTTGAGCTTGTATGACTTAGATTAGAAGTCACTTTAAAGCTGCATTTGGAAATGAACCTTATCAGTTTTACCCTTGTGAAACGCTCGCTTTAAAAGCCGTGGATTGTTATTTCTACACATAATCAAGGTCAGCAATGTCAGCCTGCTAGGTCAGATGTTAGTCATCGAGGGAACAAATATTTAGATAAACTTTGGTCACAGCTGTGTTTATTCAGTATTTCACTTTGCCTTGAACTGCAACACAGAATAAATACATTTCTATTTGACATGAATATTTCAGAAATGGGTATAAGACTTGTCTTAATTGGACTGTCTTCAAGGTTAGGGGACTTTTCTTTAGCCTGCTGTGTGGTTGTTGTTGTGGTTGTTGTTGTTGTTGTTGTTGTGGTGGTGTATTTATTTCCGTTCACATCACTTACAGCACACCATGCTGCAGTTTATTCTTTGAACTCACAGCCATTTTAAGTGGCAGGCAACAGGTGTTTGCCTTTACATTGTTCTGTGCAGCTCTGCAGCGGTTTACAGTAACACACAACTGCCTCCAGAGGGGCATGAATCCCTAAAACTCTCACATGTTCATCCACTGTTTACATGCACTGCATTTGTTATGATTAGTGTTAATGTATTAAGAGGAGAAAGAGGAAATGATCTCATGTTGTAAATATGGTGAGATGAAGCAGTGAAATACAACTGCAGTGCAACAATCACGTCTTCTATCATTCATCGCTGCGTGCAGCAGTGTGGTTCTGCAGCACAGGAAGTGCAAATCATGGCTTCACCCTGCATGTTACCATCTGGATGTTCATCCACTGTCAATAAGAGATAAGCTTTGAGGACAAGCTCAAGCTTCAGTAAACAAAGGACCATTTAATCAAGCTGTCACAGGAGTGAGGAGTGGCCTGCCGACAGAGGCCGAGAGCGCTGATGTTTGATCCTGACAGAAGAATCGTTTGTCTGGACACTCCAGCGTTAAGCACTGCAACTCGTCTCATCCTGGGCTCAATAGAAAATAACTCTAGTTTTCTAGATATTATCAAAGTGCAGTTTCTCTCAGCAGCAAAGCCTTCAAAGAGAAAAACACAAGCTTGATTTTCACATGGTCAAACAGGTTAGCCTGAGCACTCTCTTTGCTCTCTTGTCCATCATGCTTGAAAATGCCACAGAAAGAATGCTAAGTGAGACGGATTCCAGCAGCCGGCTCTCGATCTCTCCACCACTCCTTCTCTCCTGGTTTGTTATTTCCATTCAATCTTGTTTCCGTCTCTTCCTTCTCGCCATAAACTGTCAAAGTGACGCAAGAACACACATAGTTTGAGACACACCCCAACCAAAACCTGTTTGTCCCTCTTTGTCTCTTTCTTCTCTCCCAATCCCAAGTCTTGGCCACTTTGTGGCACTTCATTCATTTTCCTGAATCTTTCTTCTGCATCCCTCTTGACTCCATCTCCTCCCAGTTCATCCTGCTCCCTCATTATGACACAAAAGACGATAATGGAAACTCAACGAGCCATCCATCCATCCATCCATTCTCCTCCGCTTATCCGGGGCCGGGTTGCGGGGGGAGCAGTCTGAGCAGGGACGCCCAGACTTCCCTCTCCCTGGACACTTCCCCCAGCTCTTCCAGGGGGATCCTGAGGCGTTCCCAGGCCAGCCGAGTGACATAGTCACCCCAGCGTGTCCTGGGTCTTCCCCGGGGCCTCCTCCCGGTGGGACTTGCCTGGAACACCTCCCTAGGGAGGCGTCCAGGGGGCATCCGATAGAGATGCCCGAGCCACCTCAGCTGACTCCTCTCGATGTGGAGGAGCAGCGACTCTACTCTGAGCTCCTCCCGGGTGGCAGAGCTCCTCACCCTATCTCTAAGGGAGCGCCCTGCCACCTTGCGGAGGAAACTCATTTCAGCCGCTTGTATCCGGGACCTCGTCATGAGAGCCATCCTCACCTATAAATCTAGACTACTTAACTGGACAGGAGCACACAAGCACTGTTTCCATACTCTTACATACTCCATACTCTTCATACTTCTTTTGTTGTTTTTTTACTGGGAAAATCTGTTGAAATATTTAAATCTCTGTGGTCATCATGTCAGGCAAAAATAATTCCTGAGTTAGATATGTAAAGGTTTATGTCAGGCCAAAACACAGCAGAGAAGGTGACTGTGGGACATTCATGCATGTTCTGTTTCAGGAAAGGTCTTTGTCATTTCAGAAATGTTTTGTTTCTCCATAAGATCTGAAGTAGGGATGACATATGAATGTGAATCTGTTCATGGAGAGCAAAAAAGCCAAATTCTTAGACGTATTAAAGGAGCTGTGGAAGAAATAGGTCTGTCTGTGTCGTACTGTAGTAAAAAAAAAAAAAGGCAGATTGTAAGTAAATACAGCAATAAAGGAAGTCATACTGGGATTTTCCACCAGGCTTAACTCAAACGAACTAAAGCTGAACGTTCATTTACACTTACATCATGTCGCAAGGGGTTTAACATCAGATTGTTTGATGAGAGCCGTGTACGAACACGTTTGACTACACCTGCACAGGATATAGTGGTCATGGGCCAGTGCTTTCTTTGGAGGCGTGAGATTGTTTTTCAGACAGGTAACCGTCACACTCTCAGGTTTGAACAATTCCATTTAAAACATTTTCCACATTACTTTGGCAGAATATGCTGTTTGCATAGGGGTTGTTTCTGAAAGACCATGAATCTTCAAGAGAAACAGTTTACAATGAGGTCTACATTTTTTTATTTTTGTTTTCATTTTTGTAAACCATCCCGTTAAGCACCTCATTACAATGAATTTCTTTTTTTTTTTTTGCAATCTCATCAACTAAAAACAGTTTGTTTGCAAATGACTACATTCCGTTATCATTTAAGTTTTACACAGTGTACCAAACTTTTTTGGGATCAGGTTTGTACTTTAGAAACCTTGTCACAAGATCACTGATCATAGCACAATTTTCTGACAAAGCACTTGAACTCTTATGACCCAGTTGAGGAACATTACGCACCGTTGACGTCGGCTAAATCTTCCCAGTGAGAGTGCTCTCTCCTCTCCATTGAGGATGAATGATCATAAATCTGTTTCGACATCACATAACTTAAGTCAGTGTTTCTCAACTCCGGTCCTCGGGCCCCACTTCCCTGCATGTTTTAGATGTTTCCAGATCCAACACACCTGATTCAAATGAGTGGCTCGTTATCAGGCCACTGCAGAGCTTGATGACGAGCCGATCATTTGAATCAGGTGTGGCGGAAGAGGGAAACGTCTAACACATGCAGTTTTGCAGAGTTGAGAAACACTGACTTAAGTGCTCCTGAAAAACTCCAGATCTTGCCTCATAACGACCAAATTCAGACTTTTTATCCAGTATCAACAGTACTCCCTTTATTGTTGTCTGCATATCCACAAAAAAGAGCTGCGGGCAGCTAGCCTATCTGCAAGAATGTAACCAACTTTTTCCTAACAGCATGCAGGCTGAGCTCATTTTGGCTTATCACAGATATAGCAGTTTTGCTATGTCTTCCCTCTGAAGGAAGCTGGACTGAGCAACATTAAACCGTTTCATCTGAACCGTAAAGGCTGGACCAGCTGTTCAATATGAATATACTGAGTTTGTTGACATGATCTTACACAACTTTCTATATGCTGAAGTTCATGTTTTCTGAACAGTTACTCATTGCTCCCATTTTGAGCCACAACACGTCCTCACCCAGACGCAGTTCCCAGAAAAGTGTGCTATTTTATATGACCTACATCAACTGGAGATGATGATGAGTAAATGTACCAGTAACAATAAAGATGGCTCTTTTACAGCTTTGTGCTAAAAATATACATTCAAAGGTTTAGACCCACAAGTTACACTGTTTTTCTTTTCTTCCAGAATGGCTTTTTTAAGACAAATAAAAACAGTATAATAGGTTGTTGGCAGTCATGTGACATTAAATTCAGACGGAGGGAAGTGAAAACGGAAAGTTCTCACTGGGCTAGTTTAGATGAAACTGTGAGAGAAAGGTATAAACATAAAATCAGACCATATGTTAGATGTGACTCTTACATTATGGAGAGAAGTGATTTTACAGCTGAATGAAAATTTTGCTGCTCTATCTTAAAACAATAGCTAATGTGACACCATTTCCACCATTAGCCAACCCAGCTCCTCCCAACCGCAGACAATTAACAAGCCTTTTTTTTTTTCTGCCATTTTCGATCCATTTTTTGCATTTTTCACCCTAATGAACAACAACTTTTGGTAATCAATAAAAGCCTCTCGTGGTTTGTCATTTTGGACATGTGTTATAGTGCAGAAAATCCCTTCTGGCCCTTCATCTGCAGTTCACACCACAACGAAGCAATATGACATCATCTGCAAACATCCTAATCAGACACCAAATGTACTATTTTCTTCCACTTAATGTTTCATGTTTCATGTCCTCGGGCGCCCCTGCCCTGCATGTTTTAAATGTTTCCCTCCTCCACCACACCTGATTCAAATGATCAGCTCGTCATCAAGCTCTGCAGTGGCCTGATAACGAGCCACTCATTTGAATCAGGTGTGTTGGAGCAGGAAACCTCTAAAACATGCAGGGCAGGGGGGCCCGAGGACCAGAATTGAGAAACACTGGTTCAAAGACAATAAGCAACATTAAATGACTCGGTAGGATATTTAAAAAACATGCCACACATGGTGTGGAAACAAGTCAAACCACACAGGAAACTTAACATATCAAAGACTTTTCATAGCACCATCATAAATGTTGACTATGGCTCTTATGCCACACCACTCTAATGGCACTGTAAAAATGAACTCATTAACTTTTCCAGTCACGCAACTAAAACGCATGACCACCTCCAATCAACCCTGAAATAAAGTGATACTACACTTTTTATAACTACCAATATAACTTTATGTATAGCTTTACAACAGGCCTTATCATATATAAAAGCTGGATTTGAGGTTATATGAGTGCACGGCTCATAGTTTGCTTGAACCTGGATAGGCGTTTCACAATGCAAGCAAGCAGCATTTTATTGTATTACATAATGCATTTTTCCCACTGTAAGCGCTGTAGGTGTGAAGTGAACCTAGATATAGAAATTATACCTTTTAAAGCAGATATATTAATACTACTTTTCAAAAAGACTGATTAAAACAACACAAGAAGCACAGATAAAACTATAACATCACATTAACTGATTTAAAAGAGCAAAAATGTTGCTTCCTTTATCTTGTCAGGTAAGTCAAAGTGTCCCTCACCATCAGGTCTGAGTCTCGTTCTTTGGACAACAAGGAGACAAATGTCTGAGGAGGTCCAGGAGCAAAAGGGAACATAAGGCAATGCAAGTATCTCAGGCCAGAGTACCTCTCAGCTCATACAACATTCAGCGCTAAAAAATGTTTGGCTCCCCTCGTACTCAGCGAGTGACATAAGATTACTGATTGCCCTCTATTGTTGCTTCAGTCTCATTGCACATCTTACAAATTCCTTTGGTTTGTTGTACTGATCTATACAACTGATGTAACTCAACCACCTCCACACCAAAATTCCAATTCCTACATATTGCATGTTTAAGTGGGATTGCTTTTTCATTAGTTTTGATGTATTTCCAAATACGCATCAGTCTGCTATGGGACAGACTCGATACTGTGTTCAGAATGAAATGATGTGCAGAATAAAATGACTTGGATGGGTTGGGGCAAATGTTTCTCAATGGCTGTGCATCAGTCCATAAAGAACATAAATACTTGCGAGTCAAACTCACTGAGATGGAGTAGACGAGGGCAGCAATTCCAATAGGCAGGCAGCAGCACAGCAAGGTGAAGATGGAGTAGCACAAGTAGTCATTGACAGGGTTGGCCAGCGGGACTCGAGTCACGTACACTGTTGTGGGCTGGACAGCGACGACGGCGGCCGGCTGGTGACCCGCGGGGTACAGCTGTTGTGGTACACCTCCATACTGTAGCGGGACTCCATCGTCCTGCAGGCCACACAAGCAATACATTTGAAATTCATTTTCAGTCCCAAGGAAACAGGTATGAAACAAAACCACGAGGGCGCCACAAGACGGAGAGGTGGTGAAGAACACGGTGAGGTTTCACACCAAAGCTACAATTTGGCCTCAGGCTCGGGGATGAAATGGTTGCATCATGGACAGACCTTATGATGATTTGCAGTTGCAGTTGCAGTTTGCAGTTGCGCAAAGAGGAAGCTGAACTGAATTGAAGAAGTCAGTGTGGGGTTAACAAAATTTCAAACTGTGGTTTGTCTTGTCAGAGTGATATTAATCATTAAAAAAACAACTTTATGGTAATTCAACTTCGAAAGATTTAGATCTTCAGCCAAGTATGTGGGTGATTCTCTGAATTCGGTGCACATTGGTATCTCTGGTTACTGAAAAATATACCACAAAAAACTGTGTTTCTGAGCATTGCATCTGATGAAGGACTCTTTGAACCTCTGAGAAAATATGTTTTCCCACCTTAGGCATGAAATCTAAAACATTATTAGGAATTTCTTTGTCACTTAATTTGATTCCTGTATAAGTATAATTCCAAAACATATTCAAACTTATTCTTCCAGTGTCTTGGTAATCGCCTGTCCCTTTTGTAAAATAACTTATTGTAAGTATATTTTATTTGATTCTAAATAAAAATAATTTGATTGTCAAGGAAGATATTGCAACTTAATGTACAAGCGGTCTTCATAAATCATGAAAATATACTTAAAAATGAACATTAGATTAGGCTTTCGTATAATTTCTACTTGTCCTCTAAACTTTGCATACAGTTCAATAAACATTTATCTAATATTTGTTATTATTATCAAAAAATGTATGACATTGTATCAAGTAACAGGGTTGAACACACTATAACAGGGTTGAACACACTGAAACAGGGCTGAATGAATGAGAACATTTAATCAAATTGAAATTGATTTTAATTCATTTAAACAAACAAGAAGAAAGAAACATATCATTAGGTAAGTAATATTTAACATTGTTTAAAAATAACATCATATTTAGAATGGGTCTGTCCTATGAGAAGAAAAAATGAAGAACGACAGCATAGGCTGAATAGGCTGGAATCTGTTTAACAATACAACAATTAACATGACAACACAGCTCTAAAATCTGGAAATTGAGCATTCACTAAACTCTGAACTAATAAGTTTGATGAATGAATATGAATGTTGATGGTCTCGTTTTATCTGATCTGTTGTTCCTGCTATTTATGGTTCTTTCATCCTTTAGTCAAACAGTCTTGCCCAGATCTCTTTCTGAATTTGCATGTGACGTGAATCACGTCCTGTCACAGGCTGAGGAGGCGGAATGAGCTCAAGCACATCATCAAATGGATACCACAGTACATCCTCTTGTAGGGGCCAAAAGAACCTGTTTTTGGTTATTCCGGCATGGTGCATGCATTTCACTTGAACGTCAGTTTCATCTGTGGCAAGGATTATTCCTGGATACAATGCTTTATCATAGGTGAGCACACACCACTCCCCTATTACCTCTGGGTCATCCCAGTTGATTTGTTTCTGCCCTTGTGACACAGTAGCTGGCGACACAGTGGCCGGGACTTTCCTGACAAAGCTGAAATGCTTTGTATTCCAGCATTCACATTCAAGCTTTCCATAGGTGGAGCACATGCAGCTGACATCTCGCAATGTTATCTCCCCTCGAGCAAGAGTGATGACCTGATGGATGCGCATGGTTCCTGGGACTGGTGGAATGGTGAATGGCATCCTTTTCAGTGCCTGCTCAACAGCTTCATCTTCGATGAAATACAATTTGATCGAAGTGTCTGTCTCGGAAAGGGCCTTGTAGAGCTCATAAGCATTGTTGATGTCCCGGCCATGGCTGATGAGGTAACTAACGTATTTTATCCTAAGGACAAAAATGTGCCACCTTCCCAAAAACTGCTGTAAAAACATTATATATTCATATTTTTTTCAACTTTAAACGATTCAGTCTTTTAGAACTACTTCAGCCTGAAATATACATATCAAACATTAATTATATTTTGGGGATTTTAACCCTTTAAATGCCAGTATGTTTACATATTTCCACTAGGTTTTTTTTCGAAAAAAACAACAAAACTAAAATAATTTCCATAAAATACATTTCAACGAGTATTTGATTATTGTTATTACTAGGCCCTGAGATGGGTCAATGATTGGCAGCAACATTGATTTTGATGCATTGTTATTTTTTTTGCAGTGTCAGATTTAGAGAAAAACTAACGCATTTTATCCTAAGGACAAAAACGTGCCACCTTCCCAAAAACTGCTGTAAAAATATTATATATTCATATTTTTTTCTACTTTAAATGATTCAATCTTTTAAACTACTTCAGCCTGAAATATACATATCAAATATTAATTATATTTTGGGGATTTTAACCCTTTAAATGCCAGTATGTTTACATATTTCCATTGTTTTTTAATAAAAAAAAACAACAAAACTAAAATAATTTCCATAAAATACATTTCAAGGAGTATTTGATTATCATTATTATTAGGCCCTGAGATGGGTCAATGATTGGCAGCAACATTGATTTTGATGCATTGTTATTTTTTTTGCAGTGTCAGATTTAGAGAAAAACTAACGCATTTTATCCTAGGGACAAAAACGTGCCACCTTCCCAAAAACTGCTGTAAAAATATATATTCATATTTTTTTCTAATTTAAATGATTCAGTCTTTTAAAACTACTTCAGCCTGAAATATACATTTCAAATATTAATTATATTTTGGGGATTTTAACCCTTTAAATGCCAATATGTTTACATATTTCCAGTTTCTTTATCGAAAAAAAAACAACAATACTGAGTGTGTACAAGATCAGTTTGAACCAGAAAAAAAATTATTTGAGAAAGATGATCGTTGAATGGGGCTGCACGGTGGCGCAGCAGGTAGTGCGCGTGGGTTCTCTCCGCATGCACGGGTACTCCGGCTTCCTCCCACAGACCAAAAAACATGCTCATTTAGGTTGATTGGTGACTCTAAATTGCCCCTAGGTGTGAGTGTGAGTGTGAATGGTGTGTGTATGTGCCCTGCGATCGGCTGGCGACCGGTCCAGGGTGTACCCCGCCTCTCGCCCGTTGACAGCCGAGATAGGCTCCGGCCCCCCCACTTAAGGGATAAGTGGCATAGAAAATGGATGGATGGAGGGATGGATGGATGGATCATTGAATGATGAACACTGAAAGACGAACATTGAATGATAAATACTGAAAGACAAACATTGACTGATAAACACTGTAAGATGAACATTGAAAGATGAACACCGAATGATAAACACAGAAAGATGAACATTGAATGATGAACATTGAAAGAGAAATGTGGAACATTTATGTATGTGGTTGGGGATGGGGAGAGGCTGAGATGGGGAGATGGCAAAAGAGAGAGAGGGCAAGTGAGAGAGAGGGTGAGAGAGAGACAGAGAAAGAGAGAGCATATTTGTCAGGGTATGAGAGTCCAGCTCAGGTGGAGCAGAGGCTGCAGATGGACAGACTGTGGTCCTTGCACATGAACTTGCCACATTTGCAGCAGGTGCTGCAAACTCTCCTCCTCCTTTTTCTGTCTGTGCAAAAGCCACACTGCCTCCTGCTCTTAGACTTGCTCATGGGAGAGGGGCCTGCAGCAGCACTCTGCAGATCTGCAACGATTCCTGCAGCGGCTGATGAGCAGGGATAAACGCATGTTTCGGCGTTTGTGGGAGACCAAATAATTTTGCCGTTCTTTGAAGTCCATCCCGCTGCTGCTTCATCCATCTCTCCTCCGCTCTCATCTTCAGCTGAGTCTTCAGATGAGTTGGACTCCAGCTGATCAGTTTCAACCTCTGAGGCCTCCTCCATGTCAGCCTTGGAATCCTCAGAGGTGGATGAGGAGCCATCCTCGCACTCAGAGTGCATGATTACAAGTCTTTCCATCGCCAAAATGACCACACCCGTACTACTACTCATATTTATAGCCATGGCTGCATTGCACCTGCATAAACAGCCCGAGCGAAAACCAAAACAAGCTACTCATCATTTTTATTGTAGAATAAGTTTCTAACGCCAGGTGTGGCCTTCTAAGAGAAAAGACTTGTTGCACACACAGACACACACGCACAGACACGCACACAGACACACACACACACACAGACACACACACACACACACACACAACCTTGAATGTCCATGCACCTATAATGCACATGCCAGTATGTCTGTTGTACAAATACAACGAAGAACTAACAGATGCATTCAAACACGAATACACACACACACACACACACACACACACACACACACACACACACACACACACACACACACACACACTTTTTTTACACACACACACACCATTATCCAACATCAAAGCAACACACACTTATCATTTCAGTGGCAAAGCACCCTCACAGAAAACAGTAAAAAGTGTGAAATTTTGCTGCATGCTTTGAAGGGGTTAAAAGTAGTGCCACCTAGTGGACAAATGTAAAAATTTTAAATTTAAAGATAGTAGACCAAAATGAAATCCTAACATATAGGAATGCATTAGTTTATGTTAAGATAAATGTGGGATCAAAAAAAGGCATTTTCAATGGTTTTCAATGGGGCATTTTTTTTGTCCCTAGGATAAAATGTGTCGGTTTTTGTGTAGCTTAGCCATTTTAGGCTAATTTAAGAAACTGAGATGAAAATCCTAAAATGTTTTAAAAATGAATATCCTTTGGCATATTCATGGCTATATTCATTCAACACAGCCAAAATGGCTTTAAAGTAAAAAACCAAATGGCCACAAAATGGCCCCAGTATCTCTTAAGGGTTAAGGCAGCACCAACACCTTCTGGTGCTCCTTTGCCATGACTGGACTCGAAAAAATTCCAGGTCCCTCTCAGTCCTCTCTTGTCAAGCTCTGTGCTGAAGAGAAAAAAGTTTCCTTTCTGCCTGTACTGTGTACAAGGCCCATCACTAAAAAAGTGCACAACACACACCTCTGGGTGTGTGGTCTGCACATAGTCCAGTGCAGGTTTCAAATGCTCCCATATAGCAGCTGGACTCTTGTGCTTGGATGGTGAGATGGAGGTAAAGCAGGTTGGCTCTTGGTTTCCACCAACATAGATGACCCCTGTATGAAGTGTGGCCTGTTGGTGGGATGATCCAAAGTGTACTGACTGAATTTCAGTGCTGTACTTACAAGAAAAGTTTTCAGAGAAGTCAATGTGGATCAGGCATTCATCATTGGCCATGCAGCTACGCAGTCCACGGTAGTAGGCATACTGTTGTCTGATGTTGAAGAGATGCCTCTTAAACTTAGTGATGTGTGTGTGGAACCTCTCTGCAAGCTCCTCTTGACTGCTCTCAATGGTTTGTTTTACTGTTATTTTTGTGACTGAGCTCTCTTCATTATTTGATTTTGCTTTGTCTTCTGTGGCCCACTGCATATAGGTCACCTTCTGTGCACCATTATATGAGCTTGAGAGGGGAACGATTCTGTTCATACAATCCTCACATTCTCCATACATGCAGGCCTTGCTGCCAGTGTCACAGCAGACAAGTTCTGTGAGGCTCTCTAAATTTGAAGTGCCAATAAGCTTAAGCTGACAAAGCTTGTCAGCCAGAAAGCCCAGGTTTTCATGTAACCTGCATTGGCATGTGTCGTGGTCTGAAAGGGAGGGGTGCACAACCCAGAAGGGTCGCAGCCGGCAAAATGAGGCATAGGAAATGTGACTGGTGTTGTTTTCTGCCAGAAACTTCCTGTGAAGGCTTTTCATCGTGTCTACGAGGAATCGTTTTTGCATTTAAATTTTCTTCTTTGTTATTATTTGCTTTTTCCCCGTCGTCATCCGACTCACATCATCTCTTGTTAATAATGTCTTCACCTTGCTCACAAGGGATCTATCAGTGTACCTGTTGTAAGCTTGTCTGGTGGAGTTGTTACTCAGGGTTTCATTCTTACACAAGGTCCTGCGTTTCTTTGAAAAGCCTAGTGCTTTCTCAGACCACCTCTGCAGCCTGTATTTCTTGACTATCTTCCCGACAACAACCTCAGCAACATTTTTTTTTCCTTTTTCATTTCTGGCATTCTTGTACTTCCTCCTAATGTCATGAATTAGGGCTTCATGGTGCAGTAACGTTTTCCTCACCTTGCTGTTCACAGTACAATTCTTCAGCAACTGACGAACTTTGGACCTGGGAAAGTCTTTGTTCTTGGTTGCTCTTTTTTTGTCTTTTCTTGTATTTTTCTTTCAGATTCTTCTGATGTTTGAGTTTCCTTTTTAGTTCTTCTATTTCTTTGCGCAATTTGTCTCTTGCTTTTCTGGATGCTTTCTTGCCCGCTGAATGACTAAGATGAAACCATACAATACATGGAAAGGGGATTGTTAGTTTTACAGATTAGTTGTTACATTAGTAGTGACATAGAATTTACATATACACTAGGACACTAGGGTGCAATAACTGACCACCATGGCTTTGTATGTGCATGGGTGTGTGGGTGTGTGGGTGTGCATGTGTGCGTGTCTGTGTGTGTGTGGATGGGTGGTCTGAATTCACTATTAAAAAGAGTAACCATGGCTCCCTTCCTACAAATGTGCATTTCTTAGGAGCTACTAGAAAAATCAGATTGATCATGTATAAAGCTGTGTATATAGCAGTGTTTTTTAAACAAGCTAGCATAATTAAAACCAAGCACTATTTCTAACCACATATTTCCCTCACCGTGAGGACCCTGATCTGGCTTGTTCTGCATCTTGAATATCACTGTCAGGAGTATGTGGGGGGGTTAGAGAGGTAGGCCGGCTGTTTCCAATCTCAGCTTTCCTTTTCTGTCTTTCTTTAGCCTTCCGCCACTCCTTCCACTTACGTCTTTGAGCTCTCTTACTTAGGTCATTGATTGATTTCTTTTTCCCTGCTTCTGAATCTCTTTTCCATCGCTCACGCTCTTTCCTGAGGTATTCTTCCCTTTTCTGTGAATCTGCATTTCTTCTCGCTCTATACTCTCTTTGCCTCTCTGCATTTGATTTAGCCATCTGATATCTGAAAATAATGAACATTAAATAACATTAAGGGAAAAGGGGCTGGCTGGTTTAAGAACAGTCCAACCTTCAACCCCGTAACAATGATTCAACCCGTAACAGTGTTTTTTGTTACGGGGTTGAATGTTACGGGGTTGAAGATTTTAGCTAAAAGTAGCCATAAGTCCACATAAGCTAGGGTATGGAGCAACACATGGCATGAGGAAAACAAGAAATTAATATATTTTTCCAAGACAATTGTTTGCTTTTTCCAAAACAATAGTAAATATCATTTATGCATGTAACAGTGTTGAAAGGTTGAGCTTGACGATGGCAATCTGAAGATAGAAATAATGAAATATAGGTGAGAAAATATGAGTGGGAAAAGACTTGAGTGATGTCACTTACTGGGTGCTGAGGAAGTTGGACTGAACCATTATTTAAAAAAGGGGGGGGGATTGGTATGCTGTTACGGGGTTGAACAAAACTGGGGGACATGCTTAAATAGTGCTATTTTATAAATAATTCATGTATTTTTCCTAGATTTCTTTGATTTAGGTTAAAGTAGACAGGCAAATGATTATATTAGCAGAAAAAATTTGCGATTGTAAATTTGGCTATTTTTATTTGTTTTATATTCAGTGAAACAATAACTTTGGTCAGTGGGGACATGCTCATTTGGCTGACCTCTACGCCTCAGCAACCCATAACATTTTTCAAAACATAATTTTTAAAATATGTGAATGTGTTATAATGCAAAGACATGAATCTTTTTATGTCTTGTTTTAAAATGCATTTTGTGGCTTACTGTATATGAAAATCTTTGAGGTAAACCTGTGGGACACAAAGTGCACCGAATTCAGAGAATCACCCATGTGGTGCAAGTAAATTATCTTGATGCTAAAATTAATAATTAACGAACATTAGGAGTCTACTCAGGGCAGGGCCTATCCACCCGGAACTATAGCCTAGAAATAAATTTCACATGTCCTTCCAAGTCTTACATGATGAATATAATAAAAATTCAACATCTGACAAAAAAGAAAAATATTGTTTTAAAAAGGCTCCGTAATGACGGACTGTTATGGCAATAATTCCACAGATAAATGAATGTGATGCAGTTTATTTGTTTATTTATTTTTTCTTCTTCTCGATGTTACACTTTTAAAAGCTTACCTGTTGTGTGTACCCCGGTTGCGGCCTGTCGTGGTAGGGCGGAGGGACCTGGCCCATGGAGGTCTTCTCATCTGTCCATCCCGCTGAAGTAGAGTTGAAGTCCATAACAGCTGGGTCTCTGGGCTCTCAGAATACAATTAAAGCTAAAACAAAACAAAAAAAATCCTTCACGTCGCGTTGTTCCTTCTGAACTGATAAGCTGTCGCCACCGTTTTATTTGTTCCTCCCCCGCAGCTGTACAACTCAATAGAGATTTGATAAAATTCTTCTGTCAAGCGACACAGAATAAGAAAAGAGCTTCTGGTTATTCTTTTCAAAATAAAAGCATCACTGCACATAACACCGAGTTGTCAAATTTGCCAAATAGAGCGAAATACGCTACAATATGTCGCAGTATGAGATGAACTAAGATGAAATAACCATTCAAAAGAAAATAATACAAGCAATGTAGTTAATAAATTCAGAAATGAAATAACTGAACTATTGGGGAATAACAGAGCATGGCTTTTGCCTAAATACAATTGCACAATTACTACAGTTGTATTGCTTCTTAAATATATATTACTGAATACATAAAATAATTCAGAAAAAGTATTTATTTACTCTTGGGTACAAAGGCAATAGATTTTTTTTTATGGTATGTGACAAAAATTGTGTCTTAGCTTTTCCAGGGCTCTGGCAATGTCCAGTGGTGGGGAAAGTACTCCGATTAGTACTACAGTGTAGAAATATTGTGCTACAGGTAAAAGCTCTGCTTTAAAACTGTACTTAAGCAAAGGTACTGTAGTGGCAATCTAGCTACAAAAAAAGGCCACTTGAGGGAATCTGAAGTTATTTCCAACTCATGGTGGTGTGTAAAAATGAGGTCCTTCTGGATATGAGTTTTACACTTTATTCACTTTCAATTCTTTACAACCAACAAACAAGACTCTTACAAAAAAGCCAGGTGCTAAAGACTTAAAACTGAGCTCCTACAAAAGACAAAAACACTAAAATGTGATACAAAACCCATTCAGCCCTCACACACACAGACACGGTTGAAAAACTGTGTGGCTTCCCTGATCCTGATTCCCTCTGCTGATTGTGTGTCCCTCCTCTCACCTTAGTGTGCCTAATTAATCACCCATACCCACAGGTGTGCAGGTAACCCCTAGCAACCATAGTGCCTCACCAAAGACACACACCCACATTCAGTCACCCACACAAACTCAAATTGGCTACAACAGGTACAAAAGCATTAGCATCAAAATATACGGAAAGGACTTGTAGCATAAGTGCTTATTGTGCAGAATGGGCCATTTCAGAATATATATTATTTATGCATTAATGCATTGATCACTTTAGGGAGAAGTCGTTAGGAGTGGGAGAAGTCGTCCGCAGCCCACGCTGCAGCAACATGCTGGTCCAGACAGGACGAATCGTCTACATCCCATGCTTCAGCAACCTGCTGTACCACAGACGGGATGAGGAGGACGCCACTACTGCAGTGAGGTGGTAACTGTCATCATTGTTTCTGGCTCCCACGCACACAAGCATCGCTCCAGGCCTGCATCACTAACACCCTGGGTACCCATTTTATTTTCAGTTAGTTAAGACTTCCGGCTTTAGGTGTAGTATTTCATTATTTGGTGTTTTGATATTGAGTGCACTTTGAAAAAAAAAAGGTATTTGAGTACTGAGAAACTGATGATTTGAGTTAACTGAATGATCTATTGAAAGGTACAGAGAAGTCCTTTGAACTTGAATATTACTGTTTCTTTATTTTTTATTTTCCATTATTGAAAGAACATATTTGTGTGTTGATATTTACACCAGTAAATCTTTAAAACTTACCTTTTCAAGTCATTTGTGTAGACTGAGAAACAGTGCTGTCGATGTTTATGCAGACATTTTAGAGAGTACTTTTATTTGAAATGCAAGTGCCTTAGAAAGAGATTAAAAGCTTAAAGGGTACTTACAGATAAGACAAATAATTTAATTCTTATTTCATTTATGTACAGTTCAAAAAGGAGGGAAAAAAAACAAACCTTAAAACAGTTTAAAAACACTCAGTGGGTAAATAAAAGTGTCTTCCATCACAATAAGTACATATTAGTTCACTTCATCGTGTGTTACATTATACTTATCGTTCAGTAAGAGATTTCTAGAATATAAAGAACTTGGGGAGCGTACCTCATTAAAATAGACCGGACGTCTAGAGGGCGCTACATTACCGTGCCTTCAGTGCCTGCTCAGGGAAAAGGGGCCTTTCTGTGTGGAGTTTGTTCTCCCCGTGCTCACCTGGGGCATCCTCCATAAAATATACCCCCACAAAAAACATGCAAGAAGATCACCACCTGACCATCCATCCATCCATCCATTTTCTATACCGCCTATCCCTTTTGTGGTTGCGGGGGGGCTGGAGCCCATCCCAGCTGTCAACGGGCGAGAGGCGGGGTACACCCTGGACCGGTGACGAATGAGAGCTGGGTCCCTGGGCGGCGCTGTCGGCTGGCAGCCCACCGCTCCTGGTCTGCCGCGGAGGAAGGACGGCTCAAGGATGGATTAAACGCAGAGAAGATAATTTCACGGAAGCAACACACTCACTGTGTGTTGTGACAATAAAAGTACGTTTCTACTAGGACAAGTCTGGCCAAGATCCTCTCATCACTCTTTATGGAGCTCACTGCTGTCATTCCTGTCTTTGTGAATCTACTTGTATTTCTGTGGAGAAGCAGAAATATGGTTGGAGGGTTAATGGGGGCGGCACGGTGGCGCAGCAGGTAATGCGCGTGCCTCATAGCAAGAAGGTCGCCGGACACTCCGGCTTCCTCCCACAGACCAAAAACATGCTCATTAGGTTAACTGGTGACTCTAATTGATGTGAAAATAGAATAGAAACTATGACAGATACATATGATGGCGTCCACTAGATGGCGTTAGACTCTTTCTAAGGCACAGTTAGGCAGCTGCAGAACCATTACTGTGCTTCATACCTGTGTGTGTAATCATACCTGTGCTTTTCCTGCTATGACAGCTGGACTGCATGTAGTTTATATGCCATATTTATATATCTTCTTTTACCTTCTTACTATTTTTCATTGCGCTCAGGCTCTCAAAAACTTGAACTTTAAATAAATAGCCTATTAAACTGCAAGCTGCATAAGCATCCACGGTATCCTCACACAGGAGTTTTCACTCACAGAGCCTGGTTGGACTTAGTGCTGTCAAAAGATGCAAGTTTTCAGGCTGCATACACTCCTCCCTGGAGACAGTACTTTAATGTTTCTAATTCTCCCCTTCTTTATGTTTGCAGTTCTCCAGTCTATCACAGTTTGGTCATATCATATAATTTTCAGCCTCTATCAGCAACCTGAGCAGAGGTTTGTTCAGCTAACGACTGGAAACACCTGCACGTTCACATCTGCATCATTCAGTTTTTAATGAAGTTCAATAAATTAATGATGTACTTTCTAATTTTTGCAAGTTCATTTAAAAGATGTCTTGAATCAGTTCAGTTGATAGAACATGATTTGAACAATCTTTTCATCCACATGATGCACTGTCAAAGCTTATATAAAAAGCACTTAAACTGAGTATTTTCAAGACTCAAAGTTTCTATTTGTCACGTTTTAACATTTGCAGTGAAATGCTGAAACGGCAAACTCTGTAATAATAATCATGATCAGAATTAAACATGAAGATTAGAAAAAAATCCAAATAATGAAATTCTGAAAACAAGAAATTTTAAATCCTGTATATGTAAGTACTAAAAGCATTTGCATGTACGCACACACAGACACACAATTAAAACCCATAGCTCACAGTTCGTTTCAGTAATTCTTTTATAGAAACATGACAGAGTCTTCCTGCATCTCTGAACAGTGCAATCCTCTACTTTCAACCCTAACGCTAAACATGGGAATCAACAGATTATCATGAATTATAAACACCACTCTAAACACTGCTGACTATGTGCATTTCACATACTTGACATGAAAGTATGGACAGTGGGTTAGGTTGGTGACAATAAGCGACTAATATCTACATCAATGTTTACCTCACACGTACAGTACAGACATCAGAAGCAGAAGCACAACCTACAGTATGCAGACACCTTTTGGAACTTTTTGGTAATAGGCTTGTGTTACCGTCGTATGAAGCCACTTTCAGCTCAATCAACCAAAACTGTCAGCAATGAATGACAAAGCATTCGACTCATTTACAGAAGGGATTCTCAAAAGGGTGGATATGTCAGTTTCTTCACGTTAAAGCCTTTTTTTTTTACATCTAAATACCTAAAAAAAAAAAAGTTGAAGTGGCTGAAATGAAAGTGACAGAAGTTGTGTTTAAAAGTGTGTGTGTAGGTCCGAGTGTGTGTGATGGTGCAGGCTGCAGATCAGTAGCTCAGTTATCAGGCAGAAAGCATCACACCTCACACACAGACTACTCTCTGCTGCTCGCTAACAATTAAACAAAAGCTTCCGGTTGGATGTCGCCACTCCTCCTCCGTGTTATCTGCTGGCCGCAGGGTCGGGAAGTCAGCGCGTGTTCCGCTCGACATCTAGCAGTCGCAGGAACGAGCTGCAGACAAACAGGAAGGAGAGCTTACAAATTCAGATGGTTCATCTGGACATAACTGAAGTGGCTCCTTACGCGTTGGTTCACATTTCTGCATTTGGCTTTGACAGCCATTAAAATCTTAGCAGCTGAAATTCGTCAGGAGAAGTGACTGTGATCATTCTCAGCATGAGGAGAACGAGACCAAGACTGAACACACGTACACTCATTCTCAGGTAATAAGCAGGAGAAAGAGTGTGTGTGTGTGTGTGTGTGTGTGTGTGTGTGTGTGTGTGTGTGTGTGTGTGTGTGTGTGCGCGTGCGTGCGCGCGCGTGCGTGCGTGCAAGTGGAAATTACCTGGGCACATAGTACAGTATGTCCCTGAGGGCTCCTACAGAGTTGCTTGCTAACATATTGCACACGCACACACACACGCGCGCAGTGTTTTTCTATATGGGCCACCTGTGTATTCCATGTGAATACACAGACTAGCCTGGTTTTCCAGTCCCATCTGACATCATGAGCTCTGAGTTTGCTTGTGTTTTAACCTCAATCTTCCCTTCAGTTCTCTGACAGTAGGCATATTTGCATATTTGCTCTTCATCTGCTCATTCATGTTTTACAGAAATGTTTGATTTGTGTGGAATTTTCAGACACAAGAAAGCACTTTTATGGCTGTACCAGTACATACAACAAGCTGTAAAACCAGCCTTCATCTCCCTCGTTCTCGCCTGCCAGACACCCAGAGTCCCACCACCTGTTGAACAGTGAGGTTCATGGCATCGGAATCCAGCACTATGGGAGCTTTCCATTCTGTCTCGGTGTGTGTGTGTGTGTGTGTGTGTGTGTGTGTGTGTGTGTGTGTGTGTGTGTGTGTGTGTGTGTGTGTGTGTGAGACATGAGGCAGTTTACACTAAAACAGATGGACAGAGTAAATATAACTTTCGACCTTGGCAGGACGTCAAGCCATGGTTCTTGCCACATAGCAGTCTACATACATATGTGTACTAAATGTGTAGTATTGTGCTCGTTTTTTAGGCAAAAAAGCCAAACAGGTAGTTTGTTAGAATAACTTGCGTGTGCTAATCTGAAAAGGAAAAGCTCTGCTCAGTTTAGCTCTTGTCGTTGCTGCTCTTGTCTTTTCTGTTGACATTTACAGGAGACCATAACTACAAACCCAGCTTCCTCTGTGTTAAAGGTCCAGAGTGCAGGATTTAGTGGCATCTAGTGGTGAGACTGCACATTGCAATTAACTGAATACACTTCACCTCATCTTCCCTTGCAAAGTAGGGATGCACGGATCCACTTTTTTCACTTCAGATACCGATACCGATATCTAAGGTTTAGTAATCAGCCGATACTGATCCGATACCGATCCAGAAAAACAGCGCTGAATTACCTAACAAATGGTATGTTTCATTGTGTGGAAAAGACTGGGATCATTCCTTTGTGCATCAGAAAATAAACATTTCCTTCCAGTTTTTTTTTTTTTTTTAAAAAGCAAACAGATAAAAATGTACTGAGTTATTTATTTAATAACTATGTACCAGTACAACAATCTTAAACCAATAGCTTCTCTAGCTTGGTCAAACAACATGTAAAAAAATATAACAAGTGTAACTGGTTCAGTTAGTGCAATTAGGAATATAAAAGGAATATAAAGTGTGCAACAATCTGTCTCCCACTTGCAATGGCATCACTCACAGCGCTGTGATAGAAGTCCCTCGTTGACAACTAGCTGCATTGTATGTGCAACGCAGCCTAAACTACGCACTCTCATGCTGTCCATCGCCTTTCGCATGTTGCTGGCGTTGTCCCTCAGAATCACGTGGACTTTACTCAACGTACATCAAACATTTCCTTCAGGGTAGCTGCGATCGCGTCGCTGCTGTGTGACCCACGGAAGTTTGTAGCATTGAGCATTGCACTGTGGCACATAACTCTCATCCAGCCAGCGTGCAGTTAAACTTAAAAGTGACACGGGACGTCCTCTCCGCGGTTTTTGTTGCCTGCACACTGTTAGGTTTAAAATTTTCACCTCTTTCCTTCATCTCCTAAAGTTAACTGCGTCATACTGCCTACTTTTTGTTTATTCAGTGCAATGAAGTCAGCGTGCTCCCTGGCGTGAAATCTCTGTAGGTGCTTGATTAAGTTGGTCGCGTTATAACTTGATGTTTTACCACCGCCCCTCAGAACATCTACTGCGCAGGTATTGCAAGTAGTCGTCGAGTCTGTAGTGTGAAAAAGTTCCAGACAGTCGATCCTTTCGCTTGCTCTATTTTGAAAACAATGCGGTCCACATGTTGCTTGCGCATGACGCCACTCACAGTGCCTATAACATAGCGTTAGACTGAATAGATCGGCCCCTATGTATCAGGTCCATTGTCACCCATACCTGATCTAGAATTTTCTTCAATATCGGGACATATACCAATACCAATAGCGGATCGGCGCATCCCTATTGCAAAGTGTGCAAGAGAAGCTACGGTGGCTGTGAAAAATGTTGCACAATTCTTATTTTCAGGTGATCATACACTAATGAAAACATCCACCCATCCATCCATCCATTTTCTATGCCACTTATCCCTTTCGGGGTCGCGGGGGGGCCGGAGCCTATCTCGGCTGTCAACGGGCGAGAGGCGGGGTACACCCTGGACCGGTCGCCAGTCGGTCGCAGGGCACATACACACACCATTCACACTCACGCTCACACCTAGGGGCAATTTAGAGTCACCAATTAACCTAATGAGCATGTTTTTGGTCTGTGGGAGGAAGCCGGAGTACCCGGAGAGAACCCACGCATGCACGGGAAGAACATGCAAACTTCACACAGAAAGGCCCGACCCGGGAATCGAACCTGCAACCTTCTTGCTGTGCCGTGCAGCCCCTAATGAAAACATAACTATGAATATTATGGTCTCTGATATGATCTCTGCCACAGATCCCCTACAGGCTACACACTGGTCCTTTACTAGATGTTTTAGTGGAACAAGTTACAGTAAACTCAAGTGAAACCGGTTTTCTTCGTTCAGCTGTTCCTGGTTTCACCTCTTGAAGATGTCATCAGAATAGTCTCACAGACGACAGGTGATTAGGTAAAGAAGGGTTTGTAGGTGGGTGAGCTGACGTTACCTTGGTCGTTGAGCATCTGCTGAGCATTGCTTCCTGTCCTCCGTCTGCAAAGAGAACCAAACGGGGAGTAAGAGAAGAGAAAAACACACGACCTACCACTACTCCCTTAACTAACTTGGTCATGCATACTGTTTTTACAGTATAATATGAAATGTGTTCGTTGTTTGAAGTTTCCAGTAAAATTACACAAATGTTTTCATGTGCTGTGTGAAGTGTGTGAAGGATCACCTCTTGTCCTGGTTGAACTTGCACCTGCAGTGGCCACCTGGAACAAGATAAAAGAAGCGTTAGCGTTCTACCTGATATCTGTCAAGCGCTGACTGAGTCTGTTTATGACTATCTATGTGTGCATAAGGGTGTGTGTGTGTGTAATTTCCATCTTACTGAGCAGGATGGTGATGCCAATGAGACAGAGGACAGCAGCTAGAATCAGGCCTCCAACACGCAGTCTGTGGTAGTCTGCACAAAGAGGCCATGGTTACAAGTGAAAACAAATAAATAAATCGAACTGATAAAAAAAAAGAAATGCATCCAAGTGAAAAACACACAAGCCAATTACATTTTGAAAGTAATTTCAGCAAGTAGAAAAAGATGACTATACAAAGTCCTTTTGTACAACAGTGAGTTTTAAAGCTGCTCTGTATGGCAATGCTGTAGCTCATCTCCCTCGCTCCATTAACTTCTACATGAGAGTGAAAATAAGTTAGAAAACAATGAATTACCGAAGGTAAATGGGTCATCTTCCACTGTGGGGACGGACATAAAGAGGGTCAGTTAAAAGCTGGTTTGAACAGCAGATACATGAGCATTTACAGACACATCCACATATCAAACAGTGACATAATAAAGTCAACAGTACAAAGTGAGAGGAGCAAACACAGTGGCCTAATTTGATTCTCTCGCTAATGATTGACATACCTGACCATCCAATCAATACCTTCCAAACATTACACCCAATTTTAGGCCAAAATGTAAAAAAGATGACTCTTGTGGTTCTATGGTTCTCTTATCGTGTTACTGTCACATATAAAAATAGACATTTTTGATGAAAGCTTTCAACCACAATCCTCAAATATTTACTGTGGTGTACTTACTGTTCTGCTCCTCTGCAAACACCAGCGACACAACTGCAGGAGTGCAGAAAAAGAGACACAATGAACAAAAGTGCAGCACAGCTTGAGGCATCTCATTGTGTTTATGAGGGTGGAAACGAAAAGAAAAATAGTTAATGGCTGCTGGCTTATTTGGAAGTATATATTCATGTGGTCTAAGCTGTTAAAATACCCCAAATAGTTTCATGAACATTAGTTTTGTTCACTTAAAACTGTAGAAGCATTTTTTACTTTGCTGGCACTTTTGAGGAAAGTCTGTTATTCTGAATCATTGACTAATTAAACTATTGATGAATTCAACGCTATCTTGAATTCCTTCTAAAATTCTAAAATTCCTCAAATTTCTCACCTCTAACATGTTACTTAGTGTCACACAAATAGAAATACTTGAGCAATGTGCTGATGGAAGATGGACTTCATGCAGAATTTCCTCTGTAAAGAGGAAGTGCAGCTAATGGGTCACATGTCCTTACTGATGTTATGTCTCGTTGACTGAAGCAAACTGACAGCAGCCAATAAAAATGAACTCATTTTGAAGTTCCTAATCGAGCTCCAGGACTTTTTCAGAAAATCTCTGATGAAAAGAAAAGACTTTAAAGAGTTTTACTCACGTGTCATCAACACCAGAGCACAGATCTTTGACATCTTCAAGCTTGAGCCGGTTTACCTGCAGAGATAGATACAAGTCAGTTACCAGGCAAAAACCCTCAGAAATAAAGACATTAAAATCATTAACCACAAATAAACTAAAAAAAAAAAAATCTTTTCTTTCCACTTATGTTCGAATGTCAGCTGCCATTTGTGCAAGGCTCTGCCTGTATTAACAAAGGGCAAATAACATTATCTCCAGTCCCAATGGCGCAAAATAATCTAATTTTAAAATGGGTGTGTGCATGTTAGAAAGCTGATTACTGCACTCCAAAGTGGCTCGTAGCAGCCAACAGAGTCAACAGAGACCTGACGCAGCGTTTGGCCTTTCAGTGTTTCATGAGCGGCAGCGAAAGGACGTAAACACGGAGAAACGAACCCATCGCTCACACGCCACATGCGTCCACACACACAAAGAAATCTGATCGAATTTAGACAGGCATGAAGTGGTCTCTGTCCCTCTCTTTCACACTCAGACGCACACAGAAACTTGATCTGATGTTGATGGGCGCAAAGTGCTCTAATGGAGCCTTAACTTAGGTGAGCGAGGTCTCTCGGGGTAATATATCACACTGCTGCCATGTCACAGCTTCAGCCTTTTATGTTTTTAATGTTACCCTTTATTTCCCTATAGGCTTATTCCATCGTGTGTTCATGCACATGTCATCACCCGCTGCGACTGTCCAGATTTTTTTTAAATTAGATTTTGCATGTGGGGAAAAAAAATCCATGAGAATTTTATAAAAGTGCACTCAGTCCTCCAAAAGCTATTCCTGTCTCTCACGTCATTTCAGTCTTATTTCTAGCGCACATTAATGTGTGGCTTGTTGTTGTCGATCAATGGAGATATTTTGATTTTCCATTCCCTTAAAAAGTGACACAAAGATGAGTCCTAAATACTTCCAGTCAGACAGAGTCAGACTTTACAGTCATCTCATGTGTGAGCTCCTGCTCTGCGTCCACGCTGTGTTAGCTGCCGTGTCGAGGCAGCAGCAGAGGTAATGTGCACAAGGAGACACACCTTAAATAACACAGCAGTGATTTTCCACAGTGAAGAGCAAACACACCCGTGCTTGTTTCAAACTGGTATTTACACACAGTGAGTGAAAACGTGCATGCAGAAAAATGCATAATTTGGATGATATTCAGTTCACATTGGGTTGACTTCCTGACTGTTAAACTGTATCTAAGAGGTGATCTGACTGCACCGGCAGTACGGGAGTATCAACTCACATTAATTTGTCTGTTGGCAAGTGGTAACTGAAAAGAAGACACAAGATCAAACAGTGATGTAGCTTAAAGGTTGAGGTTTGGACAAGGGGTGTCGGTTATTTTTGCTTTCAATAGCCCTGCATACATTTACTGGTAACCAATGGTTTATTTTTAATAAAAAATTGTCAGTTTTTTTGCTATTCTTGTGGACGCAGGCCATCACATGGCAGTTGAGGCCCCGTGTCTCCACTGCACTCGTCAGCTACTCTGCAAATTTGTCTGATGTGTGTTTGGATGGAGAGCTCTGAGGGAGGAGCGCATCTCCAATGAAGTGACCAGTAGTTGTGGTGTAGCTTTCATTCGTGAGAGATGTCCAGCAGCCGTCCTGGCTAGCTTGACTTTTAGCCCGTCTTTGGTCTCCTGAAGTGTTTTTCAAAGCGTATAGCTCTCGATGGCATAAAGTACACTGGCTCTAGGTACTGAACTAGCCCCCCGCCCTCTAACACACTGATTCGCAGCATGTTAGTTTCAATCATCTGGCACACCAGCTGGGTGATCACCTCTGAGCTGTTAGCCAGGCTAAGCAAAGTGTGTGTGTGTATGCAAATTACCCTATAAACCGCCATGCCATTGTTTAGCTGCTGACATCCTACTTTTGACCTCTAGTAGCAGACCTCTAGAGTGGGTCCCTGTTTTGCTTGTCTGATGAACAAACACAAAGACGTGCACATGTGGGTGGGTTGTGTTAATCCACCATGATACATTAGCCGCGTGCTAATTGTTAGCAAGTACACATGGATGTTTTTATGAGGAAGCAAATGCATGCAGGATGTGTGTTTCAAGGACACACTAATGCTTTGTGGTGAACAACACTGACTGGAAACATAACTTTTGTTTGCGTACATGGAAACAGGACATCTTTAAGCTCTTAGATTCAGACAGTCAGGACAAACGATGTCAGACTCAGCTCCCAGATTTAAGTAGTTTTTGGTGGTTTACTTGGTAGATATCTGTAAGGACACGCAAACAGCAGTGACCTTTGAGACTGAGAGATCCCAGTAAAAGAAGATATATGTGAAACAATGTGTCTCCCTCCTCCTGCTGATATATCAGCTGAGATATCTGGAGTTTGGCAGAAAAGGAGAAAGAGAGGAGCAGGGCGAGAGCTTCTCTCCTGGTGCCTCTCCACAGCAACCCAAGGCGAGGCGGGGGGAATGTAGAGGATGGGAAACAGGCCAACAACCACTAGAGAATGGTTTACCTCAGGAGAAAGACACACTCAGAGGAGAGAGAGGAGGGAGAGACGGAGGGCAAAGACAGAAAGAGGAGAGAGGAGGACAGGGACAGAGGAGAAGACACAGAGGGCAGGCTGACGGTGAGAAGGGACAGAGAGGAGAGACAGAGAAGAACGATGGGAGTAAAGACATGGTGAGGAACTGAAAGCAGGAGCGTATAAGAGAGGTGGCACCTCCCTCTTCCTATCTGAAGATCATATTTTAAAGCAAATGTTGGTGTAAGGTGGAGCTGGGAGGTGAGTGCTGGAGGTGTGTCAAAGTCACAGCACCCAGGTGGATGACTAAAGTACAGTGTGTACGATATGCTTGCAGAGCTGACAACGTTCAATATCAAATATCAGTGCTTCTTTTGTCGGCCTGTAACTACAGATTCTTTCCACTGTTGATCATTATTTTTGTGTGAGAAGGTTGTGAAAATGCTGATCATGATTTCCCAGAGCTGTTCAGTACGCAAACATGTAAGACATAGAAAAGCAACACGTTCTCACACTGGAGAGACTGGAACCGGCAAATGTTTGGCATTTTTGCTTTAAAAGCCACTTTGACAATTAACAGATTATCAAAAGAGTGGAGGATTCATTTTCTACTGAAAGCTTTATTACGAATATAGCCAAGAATTTGTGACCGCTCATATCACATAAAGAGAAGTTTATTTTCCCCTGAGGACAGATTTCCTGTGGAGCCTCTTCTCCAGCACCGCCTGGTTCAGGGATAAAGACTTTTCTGTTCTGGCTCTGTCACGCTACCCTGCCTGTCTCCAACTGTCCCTGTTTTTTTTGTTTTTTTCAGCTCATGCTGCATCTCTTTCTCTTCTTGTCTTTAGGACTGTTTTTCCACTTTTCTGTCTCTTCCTGTGTCTCTCCACCCTCAGCTTCTTTCATTCTGTGTTCTCTGTGTCGGTCTGATTCTTCGTCCCACTTGTGTTTAAAGCTTTCAGAATGGCCGTTTGTTTAAAACCACTGTTTCACACCGCTCTTCTGCTTTGTTGAGCTGCTGTCTCCTCTCAAACCCTCTTTAAACTACTCCTCCACCACTTCCCTTTTCTGACACACTTCTGCACGTCCTTGCTCCTCAGCCCGTCCCCTGTCCTCCCCTTTTGTTAAATCTTTTCTACTCATTTATCCCTTCCCTTACAAACCCCCTCGACCACAGGCTTTCTCGGCTCTATGCCTGTCTCACGCTCACACACTATCATCTTCTCTTTTCCATCCCACTCTTCTTCTCCTCTCCTTTCCACCAGTAAGGTTAAACTGCTTTGTTTTGAAAAGTTTTCACAGAGACTATTTCCTCTCTAGTAAGTACTTCCCATACAGAAATCAGGAATGAGACGAATTTCCAAGAATTTAAGTCTGTAATTCTGACGGTGAAACTGCTTCCCTCCAATACATCAGTGCACACACAGAGAGAAAGGGCACCAATTGGCTTTGAATGTGAGTGTTTTCCATTCTTCTAGGTTAGGTGACAACACACAGACACCCCTATGTGCACATACCCACACAAACACACAGTCAAAGCCTTTGAATAAGTAACACTTAGAAGCAAAATGTTTTACTATATTGTACAACAGCCAAGTGTTCGCCATCCATTCTGAAAAGTGCTTTTCCTGTTCAGGTGAGCACATGTCATGTGAATCTATGATACAGTCATGGAAAAAATTATTAGACCACCCTTGTTTTCTTCAATTTCTTGTTCATCTTAATGCCTGATACCACTAAAGGTATATTACCTGAAGAATACAATGAACACGATAAAAAATGCAGCTGATTCCATAACACTTTATGTCCTATTTGACACGCTTAAGCTTAACTGTATTCCCAGGGTATATAAGAGGCCATTTCATGTCATAAGCAGCACTGCACATGCAAAGGCCTAGAGCGGTTTCCTGCTTACATGCAAGCCGTAGCACAACTCAGAAGTTGTCAGCTCTCACATGAATTTTGTGAAGCCACAAAGGCAGCCATCTTGGCACTGCTGGAAATTGGCATGAGTGAGAGACAGGTAGCCAAAAAACTGAAGATCTCCAAGACAGCCGTTCATTACACCAAGAAAAAGCAAGCCGAACATGGTACAAACAAACGCCTTTCTACCCCACGAGAGGGCCGTGCACTCATCCGTTCCTGTCAGGAATCGTCGTCAGACCTCCAGGGACGTTAAAAATGAGTGGGCACTGTCGAGAAATGTGACTTGTTCAGCAAGGACAGTTCGAAACCGACTTCTTGAAGCTGGTCTGAAGTAACACAGGGCACAGAAGAAGCCCTTCATCAACGAAAGGTAGAGGAAGGCCCCGTTACTCTTTGCTAGGGATCACAAGGATTGGACTGTTGATGACTGGGCTAAGGATCTCTTCACTGATGAATCAAGCCTGGAGAAGCCTACAAACCACACTGTCTTGCCCCTACAGTAAAACATGGGGGTGGATCGGTGATGCTCTGGGGTTGTTTCAGTATGGGTGGAACAGGGAAAATGTAATTGTGTGAAGGGTAAATGAACCCAGTCACGTACAGGGCTACTCTTGAAAACAGTCTTCTTCCATCAGCTGATAAACTCTTTTCTGCCTCAAATGACTGGATTTTCCAACAAGACAATGCCCCTCGCTACACGGCAAGGTCAGTTAAAGCCTGGATGGAGAACCAGAACATTCAAACCATGCCTTGGCCTGCTCAACCACCAGATCTAAATCCAACTGAAAACCTGTGGAACATCATCAAACTCAAAATGGAGAACCACAAGCCCAAAAACAAAGCAAACTTGTTTGAATTTCTGCAACAGGAATGGGCTGCTGTGACAGCAGAACAATGTCAGGAGCTGGTGGAGAGCATGCCAGGACGCATGGCTGCAGTCATCAAAAACAATGGTTAATCAAGTACTAACTCCTGTGTGTATCATGTGACTAACAGACAGAAAAGAAAACATGGAATGCCTAAAAGCACTGTTTCTGACAGTACAATGCCATAGCTATTGATGTAAGAACTCAAGTGATTTTGGTTATTATCAAGAAAACCATGGAAAATGGCTAGATATCAGCTCTTAAATTAAACTCTTATGAGCTAGTTTTGTTGTTATCATTATATTTGTCCAAACAAATGTATCTTTAGTTGTACCAGGCATTAAAATGAACAAGAAATTGAAGAAAACAAGGGTGGTCTAATAGTTTTTTCCATGACTGTATATGTGTATGTTTGTATGAACAATATGCACTGCTGCTCATCAAAGAGAGTTTGTAGTAAGTGCATAGTTATGTCAACTTAATGCTGCTTTGTTAGATTACCATAGATTCAATCTGTGTCTCCTCTATTTTGTGTGAACATGACTACTTGTATGTGTGTGTGACTTAGTCCCTGTTTCTATTTTACTACCCCCCAATAGCACACACACCCACCCCTTTGAATGCTGGACCCCTGTGTGTGTGTGTGTGTGTGTGTGTGTGTGTGTGTGTGTGTGTGTGTGTGTGTGTGTGTGTGTGTGTGTGTGTGTGTGTTTGTGTGTTTGTGTGTGTGTTCCTGTACTGCACTACAAAGACAGCTGCCTATTCTCAGTGGCATTTTTATTCCTAAATTAGCAGCACTGGATTCCAGTGTGCAGCACATCCTTTACGACACACACACACACACACACACACACACACACACACACACACACACACACACACACACACACACACACACACACACACACACACACACACACAGGAAAGTCTCGTTATGGACCATCGCAGCTGGGACACAGCTGAACTTTTTCCTCCCTTAACTTACTGCTGCACGGAGGACTTTAATGAAATTCATGAATCTTACCTAATTTCATCACTGCAGTGGTAAAACATGTACATTATGTTTCTGTGGAAATGTGATTGATAAAGCACACGACCTCAGATCTCAGGGTTCTTGAATTATTAAAAAGTTAGACTACAAAGCAGACTTCTTTGTCTCTGTGGCTGCTGTGATAACAGCTAACAGCTTCTGGCCAAAGATGAGTTTCACCAAATAGTACCACAGTGCTGACGCCATTAAGGTGTTATAGGAAGAATAAGCAAGAGATATAAAACGGAAGAGTGTGGGAAATCAGTGTCGGCACTTCACTCATGACAAAAGGGAAAGTGGGACGGAGAAGGAGGAGAAAAGGGAAAAGCATAAACAAGATA
Source organism: Chaetodon trifascialis (assembly GCF_039877785.1). Lineage (NCBI taxonomy): Eukaryota > Metazoa > Chordata > Actinopteri > Chaetodontiformes > Chaetodontidae > Chaetodon > Chaetodon trifascialis. Next base: position 11,264,322 of record NC_092062.1, read on the forward strand.
TCAAGTTTGGAAATAAGTGAGCAAGAGAGGCAGAGAAGACGAATTAAAGCCTGTGGGAATGAGAGAGGGAGGCAGGAAGACGGGAGAGACTGCGGTTGGGAAAGAGAGGGAGTGAGAGGGGACACAAACAGACAGACGGAGGGTAAGAGGGAGTGGAGCATGCTAGAGCCATGAGTCACACATGGTAACCACAAGGCTAGCAGCGAGCAGCTAGCAACAGACTGCACGCTCCTCGCTCTGCACAGCGGATAAAAGGATGGAGCACAAGACCCTCCTTTCAACTCCCCTTCCGTCCATTAAACTTTTAATCATGCACATATTGATCAGTGACTGCTCCAATAAACTGTGTGAAAGACCCGATGTTCTCATTTTACTAACACTTGGAGATGACCTCAGCTTTATTCACTGCTGTCACACGTTAATACAAACACATCAACACTGGTTAACAAATCAGGAATGATGAACTGTGTCTCTGCTAAGCTGTAAATTAAAGCTTTGTGGTTGTGTGGGGAACACTCTGAAGGTCACGGTCACATGTCCGTTATAAAATCAATGTCTTCTCATTGAGGGTTCTAAATTTGTGTTTGTGAGCCATGGAAGTGATGTGAAGAAAGGTGAGGAGAAAGCGTGTCTGTCTCTTCCTCCCCTCCACCTCGCTCTACTGTCCTCCTCTCACTTTCCTTTTAAAGAGCTGAGGTTATGTGAGGAGGGGTGAGGACAGCGAGCTAAGTCTGTTTCACCTGAGAGACCTTTGTTGCCACCTTTGTTCACCCTCTCTCCATTTCTGTCTATTATGTTACGCACATAGAGTTTTCTTACTGCCACAGCATCTGGCCCTAGATTTTGGAGTTATTTTGTCATTTAAAAATCATCTGTTTTTGTCACTGAGTACAATTTACAGGGCAAGAACTTTTTCTTATTTGTTAGTCTGGGCTGAAACCATTTTCACAGTGTGTCAGAGTACTAAAATATCCAAAAATACATTTGGGACTATACATTGAATATAAACTCTTGAGGAAAATCAAATCTTTGTTGCTAAGCAAGCATATTCATGTGTTGCAGGGCATAGTATTGATGTGTCTGACAGAAATGTTAGTGATCCACATGGGGACATGCTGACAAATGACCTGTTATTTATATAAAGTACATATAAAATATGAAAAAACCTTCTATTGCACTGCTAAATGTCATCCATGTCTGATATACAGTGTATTAATATGCAGTTCCATTATGATGTGAGGTTTTGCAGGTGTAATTGACCTTTTTGAAGCCCCCCCACCCCCCCCCCCTTTCCCTCAAGATGCCCTAGTACAGTAGTACAGTCACTGGTGTCCCACATGTTAACCTCACAAACACACAGAAGGGACCTCAACTTGTTGCAAAACAGACAGAGCTGCAGACAGCTTGCCAAAGAGTATGTTAGTAAGCTTTGCACATATTTAAAGTCATGGCAACAACCCTGAAAACACAACATATTTTAAAAATGCAGCGTGTCTTGTTTAGTCTCCATGTCCATGATTCACATTTTGGTGTGAAATGAGCATTTTGCTCATACAATAAAACCTGTTTATGTAAAGTGTCCTGTTGAACCATGCATACTCTGTATCTATAAGCATGGGTGACAGAAACACACTGACAAAGTGAATAAACATGCATCTCTGTCTTTTTACAATCAGTGAACTGCTGAAGGCATTTTGCCAACCACCTTAATGTTCTCCATTAACAGTGAAAAAATCATTTAGAAGCCTCACTTCAATTTGTGGTAAAGAATTAGTCACTAATGAATCAATAGAAAACTGATGGAACACAATGTCAGTACCAATTAATTGTTGACATTATTTAACAGGTGAGAACACAAATTATTGATTTTTTAAAACTATAACTAACCTAAACGATGGATTATTGCAACAAACGATCAATATTTTCCAGTCCTTTCATCCCAACAGTCCTACATTTTACAGCAGAACTGGACAGGTCCTGTATCTGTCCTTGTCCCAGTCTGTCCTTGTGCCACATAGTAGCAAACTGTTATCAACATTGCTCTTATCAGCTGGCCTTTTCACACACACACACACACACACACACACACACACACACACACACACACACACACAGAAGCTTACACTATGTGTTCAATAAAGCATGTAACAGCATGACAATATTGGAAAATTCCACAAGGGGAGGTCTTCAGGGTAAAACACCTCCAGGTGTGCATTTGTGGGTTTGAATAGTTTGGTTAAATGCTATCTAATGCTATTTATTTAATGCTATTAACGAGGCATTGCATCAAATATAAACACAGCGCCAGCGATGTCATCTGGATTAATTTAGTCTAGTTACAAACAGATACACTATCGGCGTTTTTATGGAAATCTGTGCACTTAAATCCCTTTAAGCCCTTTCAGTGGACATCAGCGGTGCGATCAAAGCGCGTGAAGGAGCCGTTACGCACGGTGGGCCGTGGGCGCGTGCCGCTCCATTGTCCTGGCACCGGTCGGCTCGAGGAGAAATGTCACCCGGACATTATGACATATGTTACTTCAGACTTTCACATTTCAGGAGGTCATAGACTCTTTTCTGTAAAAATGAATGTTTGTATATTTCATTCGAGCCTGTTGGAGTTTTTCTGTGACCGAATGAGTCAGTTAATACGAACTACAGAGATTTAACCGTTCTCCATCACAAGTAAACGTGTTAAGAAGCTAGCGTTCAACGCTTCCTTAAAGTTAGCCTAACTTTAGCTGAGCCGTGCCTCAGTTGCCTTCAAAGATGCTCACAGACATATTTGGAAAACTTGGACTCCATAAACAAATTTCATCAACTGAAGAAAAGAGTTGAGGAGTCAACTTTCTGTGAAATATTAGCTTCTTTTGTCCAACACTTACCTCTGACCCGTTGTTTTTAGCAGCGACAAAAACGAGGAAATTTCTCTCAAGCAGGCGGATGTCTGACTCAGAACAGCGACTTTTCTCCACACAGAGCGCCAACACCCTACCGTCAGCTCTGGGACACTCAACAGGTTGGCTTGGTTTTAGAAAAGGGGGCTGAGTTTAAAAATGGTCGAGTTTTGTCAGTGAATCCCGATCCCGAGTCGGTTTCTGCACGGCTGGCAGCGGAAGAGTGAAGACGAGCGGGGCGTGGAAGCTGATCCAGAGTCAGGGCAGGGAGCCCGGAGGAGGAGTGCAGCTTTAATGTTTGCTTGACGAGTACGAAGATGTCGAAGTTTGCCGAGTGAGGTGGAATTACTTTACCACACTTTCATGTAAGTTATGGACTATTAGAAGAAACAGAACGACCCCAAGGCCCCATTAATGATTCACTGTAATTATAATGAAGTATAATAATGTAATATAACAATTACAGTTATAGTACCTCAATGGAAACTCCAGCATTTTCTTTTTCAGTCGAAGTTGAGGTCATTAAAGGTCATAAAGAAATTCCAGTTGATCTACATTATATGCATTACGTAATTTGTGTGAAAAACAGCACTCACATGTTACAATTTGGTTAAGCATAATGATATCTATTTAAATTGTGGATGTGCTCACCAAAGGTTTCCAATCATTTTTATTTCTGATCTTGTCAATATTGAAACGTTTGATCACATGGATAATCTAACTCTACAGTTTATCATACAGCAAAACATGCAGGTGTTAATGGCAAAACATCAAATTATGTTCCTAATGATGCACTACTTCATAAACTATATGCGACATGATGGTAATGACTAAAATAAGCAGCGTATGTGAGTCTGTCTAAATATGTTGTGAAGGTCCATGTGTGTTTACAGGGAGAAACATCTTCATGAATATAAATGACTCTGATTTCTGTGTCAGTACAGAGCTGGATACATATTGAAAACAGAAACACATGAGGGGAGCTTCATTTCATCCATTTTAGTCATGACATGTCAATCTATGTGACTGCTTTCACATCTTGCATAATTTCAGCAGCACTATTTTTAATACAAATTGTATTTCTCTCCACAGGTTTGTCAAGGTATAATCACCTAAATAGGTGTGTTTCCTCCAAACCCCCCACCATGCGCCCAGTCTCTCCACCCCCAGCCTGTCAGCTCTTCTTCCTGGCCGAAACCGGTTTGTCAGGCACGATATCAGATTTCACTGTTGTCATCTTCCACTTTTCTACAAGGTAAGAGAGGAGGGCGGGGCGGCAGTTAGCACGGCAGTTTGGGAAGAAAGACAGAGAGGCGTAAGAGGTCAGACACAGACACAAACATGCACAGACATTTGTTAGGGAGTCATAAGACAGAAACATACTTGTCCTTCCTGGAGCACCTGTTATCTGTGAAGGCAAAGTAGGATGTGTTACTGAGGTTACACACACTGTTCTGTCCTTATCACTGATATTGACATTGCTCTGAGATTTTTGACTCAGGAGTTAAAGAGAAATTATGCACACTGGACTTTTTACTTATTTTTGTGGTCCCCATGACTCACAGTATGGATGGCTAATGTCTTTAATTTCAATGTTGATTAAATTACAGTAGAGTTTTCCACAGGTTTAACCAAACAGGCTTAATGATCTGTGTGGTTTCAGGACTTACAAAGTATCACGCCGACTCCTCCAGCCACCAGCAAGCAGGCACAGATCAGGCCTCCAATTCGTAGCCTTTCATAGTCTGTTAGACAAAAACGTTAAAAGTTAAGAGGCTTCTGGTGCAGCTTGCAGAGCAAAAATGCACTTGAGGAGAATTTTTGTAAGAATATTTGACTCATGGCCCATCTAAAATTGCACAAGACATGTTTTTAATGTTATTTTTAAAAAGTCAAATTTGCAATTGTGGTTTTTTGTTTGTCAAGCATTTCAAATATCTAATAATGCAAATGAATACTGCGCTGATCTTTTTATAATCCATACACACAAGTGAGAGGATAGCTTGTGCATAGTAGATTAAAAAAATGAGTGGATCAGAGTGTCTGTACTTACTGTAAACAAATGGATCTGCAGACCCAACATGAAGGGAGGAGAAATAAGAGAGGAAAAGAAAAATGAGTGATAACCTTCAAACAATTACACAATATGACAGCTCTGTCAAGATATTCAGAGGTTTACTGCCCCAGCAATGCAGAAGACCAATTTTGGGTTGTTAAGGCCATTGTTATGGCGACAAAAGAAAATAATGTATTTGATTTCTCCCTAAACCAGTTTCTCAACAAACCAGTCTCAGAACAGGATATGGTGAAAGTCGAGTTTTGATCTTACTTGCTTCAGTTTCCATGAAAAGGGTGAAGAGCACTGCAGGAAAGTCAGACAAAGAAAATGTTAATTTGTGTCTGTATATGCATATATATCTTGTATATGAGAAAGAAATGCACAGACTTGCATTCTTAGAGCTCTGGTATGATTTTAAAATGCTTTGCTTGAGCAGTGATCGGTACAGTTTTTGTTTTGTCAAAATATCTTTAACATAATCTTCCAGAGAAAAGAGAATAACCCATGACCTTGTGACCATATGTCCTTGTTGTGACATGAGATGTGGACATAAGTGTTAGGTATGTGTTTTCATTTTATTTACCTGCCACAACAGCCACAACAGAGAAATGTCCCATCTTCAACACAACTAAGAGTCAGATAGAAAGAGAGATGGGTAAAGACGGGGAGAGAGCATGAACAAAAGCAAAGTGTTTCCCATCATTTTTCCTTTGTTTCTCACACACGTAGCAAAGCTCACACGTCTCCCTCTCCCCAGGCACAATGTCCTTGTTGTGTGAGAGGTCAGTGTCTTGTCAGCAGGGATACATTCTGGTTGTTTGGAGAGTAAACAACGGATCATTTTTTGCTTGGGGCAAAACCCAGCAGGCTTCCAGACAATTTTCCTTCAACCTCAAGTCAGACTCCAGAAAGAGCTCATCGAATCGAGCCAAACACTGTCATGTGCTTTACAGTATCCAAGGATAGTTTCTCAACCTCTGGCTTTCTTTCTGTCTTTCAGCATCATATGAGCAGTTGAATCTATTACAGACTTTATGAAATTCAAGTACAACTTTTCAGGGATATTATTGAGTTTTTTAATATGCATTGCAAAACTGATACATAAGTATTATTGATAAATTGGCAAACTTAAGGTCATTGCAGATCAACAAAAGCCAAACTCTTTTCTAAAAAGCATGAAAAGCACTTAGCTCTGTATAATGTTTAGTTGACTCCCTGTAATGTTCTCCTTAGTTGCTATTTTCAAGAATGAACTAATGTTTTTACAAAATAAATCCAAAGTGTATTAGAAAACTAGGCATGCAAAGTGGCTTTTCATTGACCTCAGTGTAACCTCTAACTGGCCTTGGACACTCTTTGGCCCCCATGGTGTTTAGATTCACTGCATTTTGGGAATTCAGTGACCTTCCTCTCCGTTGCTCTGCTTCCTTCTGGCTCAGGTGAGTTTTACATTGACAGGTAGTTTTATTTTTGAAACATCCCTGCCTGCAATCCTGACGAAAGCATAGTGCACCTACATGTAGTAATAAATAAAACATGTTTCATGTTAGTAAGTCCTTCAAGAAGACTGAATACTTTACAAAATACTTTTTTTTCTTCTACATGGAACTTCTTGGAACTTCTTGCAGAGATACATACTTTGCAGCAGCTTTTCAAGGAATGGCCATCAAATGAAAACAAAGATAATACAGAGACTTCTTATCATGCAGTTTTTGTTCACTTATCTTTGATCATGGCCCCAGCCCTTTGTCAAAAAATGTCATTGCAGCTATCAGTTAGCATGACATCAGTGAAGGTCAAACTATGGACAGGCCTCTGTCATTAGAGTCTCGTGTCTTAAGGCAGAAGAGAGAGGAGTCGACTTTCTACTTGGACTTAAAGTGATTCAAAAATAATAATTACTGTAGGTTTTGCCCACTCTAATGTGGACATTACAGTTGAGTGTCCTTCACATTTTACAGATGTTCTGTCAGCATCTACTGCATCCTTTACTCTTTTGCTAACTGAATTAATGCTGGGCTTCTTAACTGTTTTTAAATGCTAATTCAATTTCCCTTGGCTAAGAGAAAAGGTTTAATTAAAAGAGAGCACAATGCTGCATTTGTTAAGTCAAGACTAATCACAAATGAGCCCATATATTATGGGGGCCCTCATATATGGACAGGGACATAATTTCATAGATTATAAACAGATGCCCCACATGCACTACACAAATGAAAATAAAAAACATGAAATTCACTTTTCAGCACAAACATATTCAGTCCTTGTCCCAATTTTCTATTCAGTTTGTTTTAATTTTTCTTGAAATATCTAATTCAAAAGCTTGTCTTTCAGTAAATTCCTCAAATGGCCTCGACCTACCACATGTGTTTCAATCTGTCTTTGGTAATGCAAAACATTCATGAAGCATAAATGAAAAACACAGAAGAATCCATCCCTTTCATTCAGCTTTTTCACAGAGAGGTGACCTTCATCCCTAACCCTCACTCATCCTGCCTTGCTCCTCCATACAGTACCTGTGCTTACCTGCGCTGATGGTTCCAGAGCAGAGGAGTGTGTGTGAATGTTCCAAGACACTGCCCGGTCAAAAGTGTGTATTTTCTATTTTACCTGAAGAACTAGCTCCTGCTCCTCCTCTTTGTTTGGGATATAAACTTAAGTGTGTGCACGTGTCCACTGTAAGTGAGTGATGGTTGAGGGGGTGTCGCGTTCATGTGCATGCGTATATGAGACCAGTGACAGTATTATTCTATAAACATCAGTGTGTCTGCCTGTTCACGATGGAGGGAAAGACAATACATATAATTAACACAGTGTACATTTATTACACTCTTAGTGACATGGATTCAAATGTTCATATTAATATCTTCATGGTAAATCTGCTTTACATTCTGATTCACCAGTGAGACTACTTTCACACACCAGTAACAGTCAATGACAACCAGCTCTACAGATATCTCAGAGCTTATAGCAGAATATCTCAAGTGTATTCTTAAATTTCAAATGAGACAATGACAGGATGAAGCAGCGAGTGTGTGTGTTGTGTGTGTTGTCACCGTTGTCTCTCTGCTCTCTGTGGCTCTGTCAGGTATCCCAGGTATCTCCCCAGTGCTCCTCTCTCTGTGGAGCAGCTTGTACTGTGTTGGTCTCATGGTTGACAGGCATTTTCCTTTTTTTTTTTACTAAAGCTGTGCAGGAGGGATAGATTTTACTTAACCATCATGACTGATTCAAACCACTCGCATGAAAGGGTCCATTTTTTAGTTGATGCTTATTGTTGCATAAAAGTCACTTCAACGACCACAGGTAAGCAGGTGGAATTCGCTTCTGGTACAGCATACAACAGCAGTTTCAGACATCCTGTAATGCACGTTGGTGGGCATCTGTGTAGACTTGTTGGTGTTAACAGAATGTATTTGTATCCAATACATGTGTGCAGAAATATGTGAGTGCATGCATGTCACAGTGGTGACCTGTAACTATTTATACTGTTTCCTGTCACTCAGTGACAAAGCTGAGGCATGCATCAGCCTCTTAACAAATGATAATACTGTGAGGAGATAGAGAATGACAGAGACGCACACACAAGGGGACATACTTCAGTTGATGGTGTGTGTTTGTGTGTGTGTGTGTGTAGGCGAATGTATGTGTAGGTGATAATACAATAATTTGACTGCAGATAGAGTGTAAACTGGTGATGACAAGACAAAGAGAGAGCGATAGGAGAGGACGTTTATACTGACTTACTCCCATTTAGTGATTCACATTAACTTGCATGGACTTATTTTCCTGGATTACTTCAGTTTTAGAAAATTATTCTTCTTCACTGTAACCAATTATGATGACCAAAATCTAAATGCAAAATGGCCTCAAGCTGATTTTTAAGGGCTCTATTGCCACACTGTGCATGGGTGTTGTTTCTGGTTTCTATCTGCTCAAAGCACCAGTTGCCTGTAACATCACTTGACACTGAAAAGTTCCTTTGTTCCATGTCAACGAAACGTCACTGATAGAATTAGACGAGCTACGGAGTAGTTTTCCTCAGAAACACATAATCTCATCCCACATCCCGCTGCTGAGCATTTTTGTGACAACCTCATGAAGCAGAGCACAACATTAGTGTTTAAATGCATTTGCAAATACCCAGGGTAACCTATTGCTATCCTTGACTGTATGAGTAATCCAAGATATACATGAATCAAATTAAATTTGAAGCTTTTAAAGATGTGAAGATATAGCTGTAGAAGAAAGATCATTTTTTAACAAAGATCAGATCGATCGATGTGTAGACAGAAGAGACTCTATATGGCTCTACCTGTTCAGGCAGCTATGCAGAATCAGATCGACGCTGCAGAGCATAAAACCACATCTTTTGATGTCCATCCAGTTTTTGTTTCATTGGTCCGCCATGAATGTCGTAAAAAGTAGAGGTTAGGTGAAGGTCAGTGAAAACGATTCTAAAAGTTGTACAGTCTGTCATCGTCTCGACTCAGGACGATCGGCTTGTTACTATTTAACTTTAATTGTAATAGTTTAACCTGCCTTTCATCATGTATTGATAGGTGAACCAAGATAAACTCATTCATTGTCAGTTAAAGGTCATCTTGAGAACACACACAGAACAATGTAGGTTATCAGTGGACACACACACACACACACACACACACACACACACACACACACACACACACACACACACACACACACACACATATGGCAACACATGTGTTTCTGTTATGGTGGTATTCAGGGTGTTTGCCCATAAACAGTAAAACTAAAGGTCTAAGAACAGTTTAGCTTACACAGCAGTGAGCGAGATCCAGTCAATTAGCAAATGAGAGAGCTTCACATAGACCTTTATCCTACGGAAGTAATTCTTAATCTTGCAAAGTCGCTTTTTTTCTCAACCAGAGGTAAGAAATGACGAATCAGACGAAAGCAAATGTGACCTGACATGACTCCTGCTGTAAATACACCACGCTCATTCCACTTTATGTCACGCAAACATCAAATGTATCTAATCATACTTTGATTGTAAGACTTGTGGAGAACATGAAGAAATCAGAGACCAGAATTTGACAGAAACCTATCGTTGGTGAACCGAGGTGTAGCTGAGCAGCTGAGTCAACACGTTGCTCCATACTGCCTCTGTTGTATCAACTAAAAGACCAGGCAGAGTTCTCTCCTGCTGGTTGTCCTGTGTGTGTGTGTGTGTGTGTGTGTGTGTGTGTGTGTGTGTGTGCGCGTGTGTGCGTGTGTGTGCGTGTGTGCGTGCGTGTGTGTGTGTGTGTGTGTGTGTGCATGCATGTGTCTTGCTGGCTGTCCATGCTGCTCTATCAGGTGTCACAACACCGATAATTAAGACCACAGTCAAAAGCAGTCAAATACTTGTTGTATATTGTCGTTTTTGGCGTATTAGTGCTCAATTAACTGAATTCTAATATAAAGCAGAGATTGTATGTTTCTTTACTTGTGTTTGAGTACTTGTGTTTGTGTGGTAAAGTAGCATTATATCAGTGGGGAAGGTGTGGGAGACCATGACACAGATTTCAAATCATCAGACTATTGTGAATGTATGGTGGCCCTGAGGGCTCAATTCTCAAACTTAAAAAAACACATGCAAATAGACTGTTGAGCAACTATCCAAAGGATCAAAAAATATAGTCGCAGAGAGGCTAAGAAAGGGAAAAAACTTTTACCTGACGGACGTGCTGGTTGATGATAAGTCATGGCTGTGAAGAATGTGTTACGTTTCTATATTTATTGCAGATCAAACACAAACAATGGGACGTTTTCATGATCTTAGACATTTCCATGCATCTTGTGTGAGTATCAAAAGCAAAGCGTAGCAAAGCGGTCAGCAAAGTAACACGTTCCCCTCTCACCCTCTCAGTTCATTCAAAAAACCCGCCAGGTGAAGAACAGCTGATATTACTACTGCTGACACACCACCCACACCACGTCACGCATATGCCTGTATGTGACTAATAGTAAATTCATAAAAACGTACACCCACAAAAACTACAAATGGCATTAGCCGGCACCTACATAGACAAAACACAAGCAATTTAATTTTTGTGCATGTCTTGTCAAATTAAAATGTCAATTTGACAAGACATGCACAGCATTCAGAAAGAAAAAATGCTCCAAAGTGAGAAAACACAATTGAATACAGAAACGCAATAAATAACACATTTGATAATGGAAGAGGGGACACTATAAAGTTAATTTTGGTTTTGTTGATGTCATCATGCAACATTCCAGTACCTATACTACCATAATATATAGTATGCTACAGAAAAGATTTAGCATGTCCCAATAAATACTATGTCAAATGCAGCATGCCAAAAATATCAGGATGTCTGACCTACAAGGCAAAGATACGTCACATTGACTGAGCAGCCGAGAGCAGCGTTTGTACAAAGTCTTGGCACCTGTTCCAAATTGCAGATTTTTCCTCTTTACTTCAAATTTAGCACTACAGACTGTGACAGATGTATTGAGCAAGAATGCATGCAACAGTGTGTACTTGTCAAGGGCAGCCGCAGTATGCACTAAAAGTAAAAAGAAAAAGTATAGTTTCTGTTGCCGTCAGTGCCACTCGCAGTGTTTCTGCTGTATATTTGGTTGTGTTTTCTGTATTTGCAGTGTCTTTTTTCTTGGCTTGGATTCTTAATTTGCTTCTATTTTGTCCCTCCCATTGACATTTTAATTACATGTTGAAATACCTACAGTTAATAAAAACTCCTGTTGTTTCTGTTACTTTGTGCCACATACCACCAATACAACTGAATAAAAACTGAGGGATGAAGGACAGGAGCACCAAAAGCCTGTAGAGCTTGTGTTCTGACACAAACAGAAATGTGAGGAGTTCACCATTAGGGGGAAGCACAAGAGCGGTGCACTGCTGTCCCACATCTCTCTCAGACACTCTTTCACATGGCGTTGCACCTTACAGTAATTGCAGCAAGTCTACCAAGTTATCACAACATGTAGTCCTGTGCAGTAGCGGCACCACTGCAAAATAATTATGCAAAAGCACAATGATGGTGATATTGCAGAGGACACCAAGGCTCTAAAGAAGAGGCGATACAGAAATAAACATCCAACAGCTGCATTGAAGCACAACTTACCAGTCCATGTTTGAAATGCTGAGGGGCAGACAACAAGCTGTCAGACACAGTTGTATGAGTCTGGCTAAAAAGGAAGGGCAGCTGGTGCAGAGTGATAACTCTAACATTTGCAGTAATTAAAAGAATCTGTCAAGAGCATTGCAATTTAATAAATCTCTGCATGGGTTAATGAGTGCAGAAAATAGACACATGAGTTTTTGTTTTGACATCATGTAACTTTAATTCGGGCCACATACTAACAGCAGTACAGAACAGGCAGTAAACAAGAGCATATAGTAATCATAAACATGTCTAAATTAAAAGACAGAATACAGTGCACAACAACAAACATCAGCAACAGCATAAGAAGAAATACATTCCCGAGCTTACCTTTGGTAACTGTACAACTAAGAGCTCCTGTACCTTGCCTTCATGCAAAGACAGTGACTGAGCGCAAACATATAAAAACACTTAGCATGACAACATCAAACTCGTTTCACTAAATCTGATGGAGACAGAAATTGTTGTTTTAAGGTTTGGTTTTTACAACCAGTTCTTTTGAAGTGAATATTTCTCTCTGTTGTTGTATTGACTTGGTATCTGTGCAGTAAGTGCTTCCCTCAAGTGGACAAACTGTGAAAGTGCAGCTGTCCAGCCCTGTTTAACTGGGACCCCTGTCAGTGAGTATCTTACCTCAAAATTTGTTGTTATACAGCTGTAAAACATACAGCACGTATCAAACAAATAAACAACAAAAAACCCCAATATATTAAACATTGTTAGGTTGTGAGTAACATTCACAGGGTCTAATGTTCCTCATTTAACTGTCTGCAGGCAATCTTTTTGTGACATTTGTGACACTTACTGCTGCAGTCACTAGCTCAACCTGAAGTAACACATACCATGCATTGTTAATTTTTATGTGTGCCAAAAGCTGAGTCTGACTACTGCTTTCTACACACATGCTTAATTGTTTTGGCCACATAGGAGGGCACAACAGCAAATGTTACATATGATTTATAAGCTATGTACAATAAAAGTGGTGCACATTGACGTATGACCCTGTTCGAATGGGTTGAAGTGTTTGTTTGAAGTGTTCAACGCTATCAGGCAATTATTGAGGGCAGAACAAGGAAGTAATGGTATCACGGGTCAGACTGGATCCGGCCTCACACAATTCAGACTTCTTCATCTTCAGACTTGGGCCCAGTGTCACTTTCACTTCACTTAGATTGGTCAAAGGGTTGAAAATAGAAACAGTTCCTTTTTGTCTTTTTTCTTCGCGTGTGAAGCAAAAAAAAACAAAACAGTCTTCCTTTGCTTTCTGGCTCCTTTTAGTCCTTTGTTACGATTGTGGACATATCATCATCTGTTTCCTTTCCCCCTGAGAGCACAAAGACAATAAACATTACTTCATCATCAATTCAATTTCAATCAATTGTCAGTTTGTGGTCAGTGGGTTACATTTTATACCAGTGATTGAAGCAGTGTACTTACTGAAGCACTTCTGGAGGGTCTCAGATCTCTGCAGCATGGTATACAACAAACCAGCCACCAACAGGACGCCAAAGAAGCCCCCAATGGTACAACCAATGAGAGTGGCGTAACTGGTGCCGTTATCTAGGAGCAAAGATAGCAGTGAGGCAGGAGAAAGGAAAACATTAGGTTTGAAATGAATGTGAGTGAATGTAGAGTTCATTAACACATCCCAAAGGGAGTAGGTATTATCACTGTACGTACATGTACAATGATTAAAACAGAAGAGTCTTTACCATAAACATGTAGGACGGCAGCAGGTGCATCAGGACTATTTGACTGCTGACATACAACTCTTGTGCCGTTGTCGGAGAAGGATGTTCCCTTGAGGGTCCACACAGCCTGGGACTCATCTTTCTTCATGTGACAACTTCCATAGAGAGCCTGAGGAGACAGACAGGGAAGAGAGTGAAGAACGATTCAGAAGAGAGGACAATGAAGAAAGAAGAAGAGATGAAAAAAAGAATATACACGATTGCTCCTCTAGACCCAACCTGCACAGGTTAAGCCAGTACAGATAATGGACATATGGATGGTCAACATGCCACTGAAGGTTTTGCATTCAGATGAACAAGTTCACACTGTTCACAAATTTATGTCTTAATGCTACCAAACAAAACTTAAATGAAGTAGTCCTGGTTGTTTCGGCAACACCTGTGGTAATAATGATAATTTATCAATTATGCACAAGCTGCAATTACTTTTCTCATTCAATTTACTAGCTGATCTGAGAGATGTTGCTAACCTCCTCAGCTTTGTGTTCATGTGTGTGTGACGACAAGGGAGTGTTACTGAGGGGAAGAGGAGAAGAGAGTGAGGATAAGGAGGCAACCACCTGACCTGGGGGATATCTTCCACGTGGCCGTTTGGGCAGGTGAGGCTGTAGTTGCCGTGATTCCCGTAGTAAGTGAACATAAGGTCAGGAGACTCTTTTGGCACTCCACAGCGAAACACTGCAGGTTCTCCCACAGCCACTGAGACGTCAGCTGGGCGTGTCCGGTAAATGAGAGCTGCAGGCTTTGGTGCGCTGGTGGTGAGACTCAAAGTGTTTTCAGCTGGAATAGTGATAAAGTGTTGACAATGTGTGTGTGTTTGTGTGTGAGGGAAAAGACAAAGAGGAAACAGCAAAAAGTGGAAAAAAAATTAATGAGATCACTGATGAGTCTAACATAATTACAGATAATTAAAAACATATTTATCACCTTGTGTAAAATCTAGTCCTAAATCTTTCCATTTGTTGAGACTGGATTTGAATTCACTCATTATGTATGAATGAATGACTAAAGTTTTGCTGAAAGTCTCATAAACACTGTCAAAGCAGGGTGTGCAGTGCAGCTGCAGTGGTCAGTTTGATCCTGATCCTTTTATGACTTCTTCTATTTATGGCAATGTATGGGTGCTGATTTTATTTTGGGTTTTCTTTTGTCCCTTTTTAGAACTTGAAACTCCCATTGTCTTTTCCAGCTAATAGGGCCCAGATATAGTCATCTGCAAACATCTATTTGCAAAAATATATTCAGGCGGGAAAAAAAAAATTTCTACTTCAGTGTGCTCAAGCCTCTATTGCTCAATGCCAGTAGCACTTACCTTAGTGTTAGCTTTCAGAAGGGACTGAAACCATGCATTTTCTCTAAGTGGTTCGAGAACAGCTATCAAACTTTGGGTACGTCTTTCATCGTTTTTTTATGCTCATTTCTGCTGGAATGGTAAGAGGATGAAAAGACTGGAAACTCACAATTTAAATAAATCTTTTATATTGAAATCAATGACGTGGTTCGTTACCTGAGGAGGATGTGGTGATTTGGAGCACAGCCAGCAGCAGCACGCAGATATGAGAAACATTCCTCTTCCTCCTCATCTCTCCTGCCCTCCTCTTCTTCATTGTTTCCTCCACTCAGTCTCTCTTATTCCATAGGTTACTCTGCTAAACTGTGAACAGTAACTCAACTTTACTACAACTGTGAAGGAAGGCAATGCATGTCATAGCACAAGACTGCTTGTGTCTCCGGTTTCATTCAAATGAAAATATAGGCATTATTAACACTTGAATGACTTTTACAGATACAATGTGTCAACGCTTCATCAAAGAGTTACCAGGATTTTGTGAGATGAAAGTGAGTTGAGAAAGAACTGGTAACATCTGAATGTGAAATAACAAAAAAAAAAAACAACCTTTTTGTTTCTTTGGATATTTTCTGTACAATAATCATTAAGTTTACGATAATGCCAAGCTTTAATTGGACAGCTGACATGCTGAGAAAAATACAAGCAAACACAACCATTTTATATATTTTATCATCTTTCAAATGCAGTTTCTAATAACTGTATTGTAATCCCGTTACCCATAATTTTGACTCTTCTGTCACCAAATCAGTCTAGGTTTTTGTACAGAAGAGAAATAAAATGAAATGGAAAAAACTACCTTGAAATATGCAGGAAGCCAAAACTTGCAGATTAGTAACATTAACCGCAGAGTTAAGAGGAAATTCGCCAGCAGCTCCGCAGTTAACTTCCTTATTTGAGGATGATGATGGCTCTTCTTTCAAAATAAACCCTGTTTACGGTCAGAAGCCTTGACACCTTCTCTAAACTGTCATTCTGATATTTATATCTGCTGCCAGTGTCTAAATAAAGAGTGAAGAAGTCGTCACTGTCTCCACATAATGCTGACTCTCTGTCTCACTCCATACTCCCACTCTGAGGTTGGATATTAAAAACGCACCTGAAGGCATGTGGACATCTTCCTGGTTTACAAGATGGATTTCTGAGAATGGCAAACAGGTTGAGCAGGCCTGGCCTGAGCCTGTAAAAGCTGTGTGGGGAGAAACGTCAGCAAATCGAGCAAGGCTTTTCTTGCTGTGCCATTTACTCTCACTCTTGTAACACACATACACACACACTGATCTGTAACCCCCCCGTGTCTCTACTTTGCCTACCGTCTCTCAGTCTTAGAGAATGAGCTTTAAATACTTGGATAACAAAATTTTACTTTCAAATAAGTTGCTTCTTGCTGAAGGACAAACAGCCTGACCTGCTGCCATCACAGCAGAAATGGCACCACATTGCTCTTGCACTTGTTTGAATGTCCAGTGTAAATTAATTATATTGCTTTGTTTATTGTTAGATAAAATGATAAGTTCAAAGAGAGAGTTTAAATTTAGGCTCTGCTGCTCTACACCCATGCCAGCATCTCTGTGAGGTTGTGGTCAGGTGCCATGAAGCCTGAAGCTAAACGCTACCATCATCATGATAACGTGCTCACATTGTAAATGCTCAGGCTCGCTGTGTTAACATGTTTGTTAACATGCTAACTTTTGCTAATAGGTTGTTGGCAGTCACGTGACATTAAATTCAGACTGAGGGCCAGAAGTGAGAACTACAATATATGAGATGAAGGAAAGTTCTTACTGGGTTAGTTTGTATGAAATTACGAGAGAAGGGTTTAAACATAAATCAGACCATATGTTAGATGTGACTCTTACGTTACGAAAAGAAGTGATTTTTCAGCTGAATCAAAGTTTTGCTGCTAATGAGACAGTGGGTATAAGCAAGACGTCGCTCTACTCTCGAAAACAAACGAAAGCAGACTAAATTATGGAGGTATAAAATGCATTATCAACGGTTGGTTCCACGACCTCGGTACCAAAGTGCTCCGGGATGACTGTCGTTTTGTTTTTTTCAAGGCTGCGCAGCTTTTATTTTCCAGTGGATTAACCGGGCAGCAAACTTTCTGCACCGCGGTGCTGAATGTTGATGTTTACAATACGGTTGCCTGCTCAGTTAACCCCTCCCAAAGGTCCGCTGAAACAGCACTAAATAACAAGACAGGATACGTTCATCTGTTTTATGTCAAAGTGTCAATGCTGATTTAATGTGGATTAACAGAACAGCGAACTTTCGGAGCTGCTGTGCTGAGTGACGCTGATGTTTACGTTCGGGTAGTTTGGTCGGTTGACCACTCCCAGAGGTTTTAGTGAAACGCCACTGAAGACGTGGATCATCTGAAAACAGGACAGGGTATGTTATTTTGGCATTTCTGCATTTTTTACCTTTATGAACAACAGCATTTGGTACTCAACCAAAGCTCCTCCTGGTTTCTTGGTTTTATCGATCTGAGCAACCGTAAACGACGCAAAACGACGGCATTTTGAGTGTGTTATCGTGCTTCCCACGCACAAAATCACTTCTGGCCCTCCATCTGCAGTTCGCGCCACAACAATAGAGTGACGTGACGTCATCTGTAAACAACCTATTGCTTAAGTTTAGACACATAACACAACTGATGTTAAGTAGTTTTGCAGGTGTTTTACAGGAAAGTCAGGTGTTCTCCAAAGTTCATCCAATGGTCACATGAAATATAAGTTGTAAATTTCTAACAGTTGCCAAACTACAAATCAGGAATCTTGTGTGTAAACACAAGTCCACCTTACTGGAGATCTCTTTCACTGGGTATCTGGCAACTTTGACCTGTTGCTAGAGGAAAGTCAGTGCTCTCTGGTGGTCATGACTGCCCAAACTGTTCAAATATTCAAGTACGTTAAAAAGCTTGTCAAAACATTGTCCAATACTAAATAACTGTGCAGGAAACCATCAAACTGAGACATCAAATGGTGATAAACACGTCAGTGATGATTTTGACACTATTTGAATGCCATACACCCTCAACAGATGTAACACTCAGACTGAGAGACAACCACAAGTTCCCCATTTACAGAAGACTATGTTCCGTTCTGCTGTTTATTTTCTGCTTTTGTCTAAGTTCTTATTTTCTCTACATTAACTGCTTTCTTCTCATATGTAATTTTTCAATTTTTGTACCAAATTAAACACACACATATCTATCTATCTATCTATCTATCTATCTATCTATCTATCTATCTATCTATCTATCTATCTATCTATCTATCTATCTATCTATCTATCTTACATACATATGTTTAACTTTCTTGTAAAACATTGCACCATTTACTGTGTCACTGTGGTCACTGTGGCATGCAAATGATTTGGAGGCACCAGCTGACCCCTCCCAGCATCTCATAGAGAATCACATGTGTCAGAGCTTTGCTTGGATATCATTTGTCCAAAACTATCTTACATTTTCAGAACTGCACAGCTCTAATTTATTTATTTTGCTTCCTCCTTCCTTCTGATCCATGCTGCTTGCCATCACGCCTACTTATGAAAGATAAAATCAATTCCCCAAATTTCAAATCTGTCTGGAAAGTTTGGATTTTCCATTGATGTGGAGAAGATGATCATCACAATTCTGGTACTTTTGATCCTGAAGCCAGGTAAGGAGAGATATTTTTTCAATTAAGGCTACACTTCAAGGTCTGTAAAAGCATATTGCACTGTTCTGTGTCTACATCACAAATTAGGCAGAGGATAGACACATCCAGTCATATGAATTCTGATCTGTTAAAACCTGAACGAGATACACCCAGCAGGGACATAGTTTCATTTTCACAGGAGATGGGGTTCAAGAGACAACAGCAGATTTCCGTTTGATATGCAATCTAAAATCTCATGCAGCCATCTGAAAAACAGACAAAAAAAACCAAACAAAAAATCTTCTCATCCTGAATTGATAGCATATTTATTGTTGCAGAACAGTATGTTTCCGTTTATTCTCGTGCGTCTTCTTTTAATCCTGCATTTACAGGAAATCAGTAAAACTGATAAAGCACATCATGACATCATGATCTCTCTGCAGGAACTGTGAATGCTGCATCCCCAGTGACCTTTGAAAACCTAAATCCTTGTGCTTTAAAAGGATCATCGGTGGAGTTCAGGTGCTCATACAACTACAGTGATAAGGAAATTGTTAGTAAGACTGCATGGTTCAAAGGGGAATTAAAAGATGGCCTCTGGAAACGTGTTGCGCTCTCAAGCCTTCTTTCATATCAAAATCGTACTGAATATGTTGGTGACCTGCAGCATGACTGTAGCCTGGCAATTCATGACCTGCAAGACAATGACACTGGACATTACTACTTCAGGTTTGATACGGATGCGTATGGATGGCGTAGTAAAGGTTCTGTGTATCTGACTGTCACAGGTAAAATGAATTTACATTGAGTGTTATTCTTCAAGTTTAACAATTCCAGCTTTTCTTAACACCATGGTCTCCGTTTCTTTAACTGATGTCCAGAGCTGAGTGCCACGGTGTACCCTGACAGTGTCAGAGCAGGAGACAACGTTACTCTTGAATGTAAAACATCCTGCCAACTTCCCAGCATGGTTTGGTTCAAAGATGGACGTCAAATAGCCAAACCAGAGTTCCAGGCTCAGGGAGAGGATTCAGGGAATTATGTATGTGCTATTGAAGGACAGGAGTCAGCGACATCGGAGCCCGTGCTTCTGGATGTTCAGTGTAAGTATCTTTATTATGACGTTATTGGTTGAGAAAGGTAATATAAAGCAAACAAAATCTGAATACCTTTATGTTATTTCACTGTGTGATGTATGTACATTAGTTATGTACTGTAATTCCAGATTCTACAGGCAGACCCCTGTTGGAGCTGGCACTAATGGGTTTATCTCCACATGTATGCACACTATCCGGACCTCAGCTTTGCTCCCAAAATCTGATATTTTCTTCAGTTAATGATGATGGAGCAGGGGGCCCTAAGTCTTAGAGGTCTACACCTATAGTCACAGAATCTGGAGTTACATTATGTAACTATTTTTCCATTTTGCATAAGTTTAACCCTGTAAGAGCTGTCACTATTAGGATAAGAGTGAAGCTGATGTAGCTAACATCTACTGTGACACCAATGTCCACAAGCAGGCAACATACACCAGGCCACAACCCTGCAAACATAATTTTAAGACAGGGAGGTACTGATTGGTCCCCATGCAGCCCGTTAATAAGAGATGATGGGATCAGAGGCATACGGTTTTTTAAATCGCCTATTCTTTGTGAATTTACGCTTTGTCTATAAATAATCGTGATCATGCATGAATATTTCATTTTAAACCCACTTAGGTGCAAAAAAGACTATAAGTGAATGTATACAACAGCACGTTGGTTGCATTTTTAATACAGATCCTCCTTTGAACGTGTCGGTTGAGGTGAATTATTCTGGCCACCTGACAGTGGACAGCAGTGTGAATCTGACCTGCAGCAGTGCTGCTAACCCTCCAGCAGACAACTACACCTGGTACAGAGGTACTGTTTCCAGTTTCAGTTCCATGGTCCAGGTGGGCTCAGGACAAGTGCTGCCTATTCCCTCTTTGGGGGCATCCCCCACATTCTACATCTGCCAGGCCTGGAACCCCCTGGGGGAAGACAAGTCAAGTGAGGTGCCGCTGATAGTGGATGGAACAGACAGTGACGGTGAGTGTACGGCGGAGATAAGAAGATTAATACACTGAGCAGTTATGAGCTGTGTTGATTGTGACCATTAACTCATCCAGAGGGGAATGATAGTCCGAAAAGTGCAAACTAGCCTGATTGGAAGAACGTTTAAGTGGGTTTAAATTAACATTTTATTCATTACATATGTAACCCTAAATATGGAGTTAAATTAAAAACTATGTTTAAATGGGCTAATTTCAGTTCACACAAGCATCAACTATATTTTTACAAGATATTTGTGAAACATTTATATTTGTATATAATAAAGGAAAATCTCATATCCTGTTAGTGTAATTACTCATGCAGCTTTCTTCTACCTCTCCCTTTACAGCTAATCATTTGATCCTCCTTGTTGGTGTTGGAGTCAAGGTTGTTATCGTGCTGTTGCTCACGCTGGTTATTATCTGGGCTTGGTAAGTTAAGTAAGTTTTATTATGACTGTTATGAAATGTTGAAGAGTTCAGTGTGTAAACTTTTGTTATTCATAGTTTAAGGAGGTGGAGACGTAAATCTGCTGTGGACAAAGAGGTGAGGAGGACCGGCTCTGTTTAAATAATTAACATGACAGTGTCTCACAAAATGTCTAATGTTGCCCCATTGTGTTTCAGGAGAACAGCTGTGATTATGAAAATGTCAGCTCTGTGCAAATGAGTAAAAGAAACAACAACAAATAAACAACAAAAAACCCCACAGGGTTCAGCGGAAGGAAATGTCCCTTTACAGAAACTAGTGAAGCATGATGACATTTTATCGTGCTTGATGAGGCACTTGGCACAAAGATCTCTGTGGTTTGTGCGCTGCCTGTCGCTGAGCTGAGCTCAATCAAAGGACTGCTGCAGTTATCAGAGTTGAGGAGAAGTTTGACAGCATGAAAGATGCAGCATTAATTCCTGACTGTCCTTCCTATGTCTCTGTAACACTGGAGGCAGAAGGGTTACACATGGTAGGAAAACAAGAAAACATGTTTATTTCATCAATGAAATACCTACAACCTTAAAAATGGTCTGAATGCAGCCTCTCTTGCTGTATTTGCAGCGGTGACAAAAGCAGTAAGGATAGCAGGAATGTTAAACCAGGACATGCTGCCCCCTAGAGTTTAAAATGCTCACACACATTCTTTTCTGGTATACTTGTAAGTACTTTGATACCTTAAGTCTACCAACTTGCTAGTATTACTTACATTATCATCAACCTTCTGCTTTTGAACCACATGGTTAAAGTTTAATAGTAATATTCAGTGTTTTTAATTGCAACAGAAATGACATACAACAGCAAAACATTTTATTGGTCAATGGATGTCAACGTTTTTTCTTTTTGTTTGTGTGTTTCTCAATGTAAACTGATCTGCCTCACTCAGATAGACATGGCAGAACTTTGTCAGTATGACAGTAATCAATGATTGCTTTTCAATAATCTCTTTATTGAAAACTACTGACACCTGTAAACACATTTCACACCAGCTGTTTTTATAAGACATACTGCCAAACCCTCTCATTTTCAACATTATGATTATTATTATTGTACTTGTAAACAGTATGGTAATAACATATTTTGCTATGCAATAAACTCACTGTCTGGTAAAGTGTTGGAAAATGGAAATAAAAAAAGCTGTTTGTAAAATCTAAGATATCAAGCATTTTGTAAATCTCGGTATCACTCTTCAATATGCTAAATACATCACACTAGCTTACAGCAGTGGTATGTGCGCCACTAATTATCTCTATTTCCCATTAAAACATCATATAAATGTTAAAAACGAACAGAAAATGCAACCACGTGATGTGCACATATGTGAAACCATCTCTTTAACTGTTCAGGAGATGAAACAGCTTACTTTGTAATAATTAGCATTTAAAAATAGAAGATGTGTGCACAACTTTACTCAGCTCTTCTCACTTAATGATGAGAAATCAGACTAAAGCTAAATTCTAAAAATAGACTAATGGCATGAAGAGTTGTGATCCAAGTACATTTTGTAAATGGATGTCCTGGTGTCAGAGTCACTGTCCTGCTGGTTTTCATCCTCCTCCACTTCTCCTCAGGCTCTGGTCAGTATCTGTTTGAGACTTATCGCACTGAACAGTTTACTCAAAACCACACTTTGTGACCCAGACCCAACTGCTAACTGCTTTTAATTGGATCATTATAACTGTATTCTCCCTCGTCATTTTCACGCACAAACATGTTTTCAGCAATAGCTGCTTCAGTGCCTTCTGTGCCATTGCCTATACAGCACAGTCAAAGTATCAGTGCTGACAACTGTCATCTGTGGTCTTCATCCGTGATGAACCGTGGAGGGTGTGTTCAAATTCTGTTCCTGCAACAGTTAGAGCACTAAGTCAAAGGCTGATCCCTGACAGCAACATGTAGCTTATCTCACAGAACTGCACTGACGCAAATGGAACAGAGGATCAGAAAAACACCAGTGAACAGAATCAAGACAGTCTGACAGGTTTTCCTTTGCTTCAGTTCTGCTGATGTTCAAATTAAGCAGCGACTCTCTTAAAGCCCAGGTCGGCCGAGCTCCTCCTCATTCAGCTCAGTGTATTGAAATCCAGGAATGAAGGCTCTCAGTGCTGTGTCCTGCTTGCTTGGATGCATAGGGATGCCTACTGTATGATCTCCAGGTTCAGTCTGTGTGAACTGGCACCACTGTCAGCAATCTTAGAAGAAGTTCTTCTTCTGTGTGTAGGAGTTCAGCCATGGGCTCAAGCAGGCTGAAATGTACATCCTGTGCATTCCTGTGGCCCGCATCTACCCAATCAGCTGCTTGATTTCTGAATGTTTCTAAACATTTTTTATTGTATCTGAAGTAAATTAAAATAATCAAAAATAGTCTGGCTGCAGCCTAAGCCAGTTTGTGCATTGAAGATGAGGATGAAATATTAGTTTTAAGGGGTTTGCTTGGGAACATGAGAAGTGAAGGTAAACCCTCTATCTGAGGGTATTTAGAATAAAAATCTACCTATCTTGAGTCACTTGAATATAGTAAAAAGGTGCTTTTTGGTGGTTGTAGGGTCTTTGCACTTCGTTTTGTGCTTTGTGCATAATCAAGTCCAGCTGAGTCCTTAAGGTGCTGTTGCAGTCGTCGCAGTGAGGACATATGACTGGTGTCTGGATGACTTCCGTCTCCTAAGGACACAGAAAAACAACTCATTAAAAAATGGTCACATTTACATTATTAAGTGAAGTTTTCTCTAGTCTCATTTTCATTTGTTTTTTTATATAGTAAATAATTTATTCATCATTGTAACATTGTATGTGACCCAAACCTAGACACTGTCCTATCGCGCTGCTGAAGATCCTTGATGCTGAAGTGCTGATAAATAAATATAAGAGAAGCAAAGAACTCACCTTGTGATCACAAAAGCCACTACGGCTATAACAGCCAGCAGAACACCGATGGCCACCCCGATATAGACCAGCTTGCTTCCTGAAGAGTCCGACGGAGTCGTTGCTGTGGTGGACAAAAAGGGATGAGAGCTTACTGCTGGTCAAACTGTCTCAGGCATCATTTTTAAATGCAATGTGCATGTAAATGGCTAGACCTTGGACCAGGAACACCCAAGTGCATAGTATGTGTAATGTAAAGGCATTTCACAATGTTGGGCTTCATGGCAGCAGAGCCTGCAGGTGTTTATCTGCTTCATTTGTTCACCATTTTGGGATAATACTGTTGGGATAGTAAGAATTCAGCCTTTTGATAGTACCCTACCCTTTTGTAGTATTCTAACAACCAAACAAGTTCAATCACATTTTTAGGTGATAGAAAAAAGTCATTGTCAAAGATAAGATGAATTGTACAAAAAAAACCTCTTCAAACATCTGACCAGCTGTTACTCTGGGACTATTTTCTGCAGGATGAAGGTTGCTACTGAAAACCTCAGATTCTGTGGTCACCTACCTCTGGAGCTTCTGAGTGTTACGCTGTCAGTCTGTGATCCATGTCTGTTGCTCGCCACACAGCAGTGTTGCCCATGTTCCTCAGTGGTGATGCTGGCACTGCTGAGTGTCAGGCCTCTCCCTGTGGGTGTAGCCAGGGATTGTCTTGCTGGATGAAAGCTTTTGTCTGCTGTAGGGAGACATGCTGCACCCTGGTACCAAGCGTATGTGTGGACAGGTGGGTTAGCATCACTGCTGCAGGTCAGAGTCACAGGAAGCTCATCCTGTAGCTCCCCAGCAGGAGAGACTGAGACAGTTGTGTTTCGAGGAGAGTCTAGACAGGGAGGGGATGAAAGGTCAGTCACAACTCGCTGTGAGTCAAGGGATTCTGAACTTTGTTAAACTAAGTTTCATCATTTCTCAAAAACTTGTGCTGAGATCCTCTTTCTTTCCTTGCTTCTTTCTTTCTTTCCTCCTGCTTTAAGTTTACATGTATAGCAGAAAAAAATGAATGAATGAGCAAATGACTTTGTAGATGTCTGCTTCTCCTGTCCTGAAGACTGAATTTAAATCAGGATTAAACTTCACTTACACTCTACATCAATGTGCAGCATTGTGGAGTTCTGCACTTTATCTCCAGTCTGTATCTGACAGTAGTAGCTGCCGGAGTCATCTGATGTAACCCTGCTGATGTTCCACACCTGTGCAATGTGTCTTGGGCTGGTGCTTGTGCTCTTGTACCATCTGAAGCGGGCCTGTGGACCAGCTGCAGGGCTGCAGCAGGCCATCTGCAAGGGCCCGCCCTCAGTGATGCCACTGGAGGGATTTGCTGACGCTGTGACTACACTGGACGAGTCTGGAGAAAACAAAGGTTAGGGAAGACGGACAGTACGTATGTAATTAGATTACTTACTGTAGACATTCAAGTAGACAAAATTCATCATTTGACTGGTTAGTCAATCTAATGTTTTAGCAGGACAAAATCATCTCAATTAGCAAGTAGTTGCTGAATGAGAAGTATTGACTTCCAATGCTTTTCCCTCTCGATGTTTCTGCAGCTTTGTGGTCTGGTGCTCTCTTTCCAGGGATTTTAGAAATATGAGGTAGTCCAACCACCCGCCAGATAATATAAAAAGATTAATGTAATACTTTCATATTTTTTCCCTTTTTCATTCAGGCAACTTTTCTATTACATTTTTTAAAAAACAGCTGTGTTGCAAAATTTTTCTTTCTGGTGTGAAATAATGTTTCTCATTTCTGTATTATTCTTGGCATAAAGAAGATCAAATGTAAGGAAAAAACATTTTAGCACCCAAGTTTTAAAAACCGCTGTATGTAATGTCTAATTATGATTTTAAAAAAGGCAGTGGTTTTAACATATTTTTCGTCAGTAATGGTTTAAAATTGCTTTTTGAATTGCAAAGCCACGCTCTGACCTCTGACCTACCTAACCAGACTTCCAGTTATTCATTTCTATTGCACTGTATTCCACCTTTTTTTTTTTTTTTTTTCAGCCCACAGGTTGCTAGTACTTAATGAGCTTTTGTGAATAACAAAGAATGACGCAACATGGCAACCAAGAAGAACAAGAAAACAACCACTTCATATGGATGTTTCTCAATAATTACTTAAGACTATCATTGTGGTGGAACAGCACCAACCACCCTCCACACACAAAATGAGATGGCTCATCAGCAGGTTCTAACACCTTAAATTGACTTAAATGCCCTTTTTTAACACTTGTCAGCAAAGAAGTTAGTCCCTACATGTTTGACTGTGAGTGATGTTGCTACGAACATCAATGTAGGACCTGCTTAGAAAAATGGCACCGGTCTTAGACATTGAGTTTATACAGTGCTTAAATGCAGTCAACGTTCAGTTTCAGTTCTACTTCTCATAAATAGCACAAAGGATTGCATATAGGAAGTGGTTACTACTTACTGCATAAACATGGACACTTGTAATAGTAAGTCATGCAAGTGAACAAAGTGCAGATATTCTTAGTTTCATGTTTGTTTCTTGAACAGTTCGCACTGAACAGCTACCACTCAGTACTGTTACTTTAAAAGGGTCACTCCCAGGCAGACAGCCATGGAGCAACAGACAGACAGACAGACAGACAGACAGACAGACAGACAGACAGACAGACAGACGGACGGACAGACGGACAGACAGACAAGTTGTAAGTAAGACAGTGATTGAGACACAAAGGTGGACAAAGCCACAACATAGAGGAAGGAGAAATAAAAGGACTTTGAGGTTTATCTGCTGTGATCGGTCAGTGCACAATGACTTGAGACTTCTTTAAGACTGTGAGACGATTGTGAACTGTGGGTGAAACTCAAGCCCCAACTGATGAAATTCACCTGCCTTCCTTGTAGTTAAGATAACAACTTGAAGTAAGAGCAGTTATATGAGGCAGAAACATAGATTCTGTCACATTTAACTAGTTTTACCTGCTGTTGGCATTTCTAATTTCAGCTTTACGCTTGTATTTTCTGTAATATTTTGCAGCTCTACATATTATGAATTAGTGATTGATTTTTGTGATGGTAGTGCTTTGATAATGAAGATTGTAGTGATGAAGATGATTATGCTGTGTAAGCTCTGTTGTAACATTAGTTGTAAATGAAATATTCCCACCTGCGACCAGCAGCTGTAAACCACTCTGCTCTGGCAGCTTCTGTGTAGGGTGGCTGGTGATGAGGTAAAACACGTATGTGCCGCTGTCTGACTGTCTCAAATCAGAAATCCTCAGGGAACAGTTTCTTGTTCCTGGCTGTCCCAGGTACTCCACCCTGTTCTGGTAGGATGGCTCTGGTAAGATACCGGCACTGTGGAAGACATATCTGAGAAGGACAGACACACAGACTTAGGAACCTAAAATGAATCGCAGGTCTGGTCTCGTGTCTGTCTCTGTGTCTCTTAAGCAATACCTTGGTGTGATACAACGGCTGTCACTGAGACACCACATCTCAGACAAAACTTTGTACTGTTCTTCTTCTCCTTCATCCTAAAAATAGAAAACAATGAGCTTTTGAACAAGGTGTTCAAACCCCCTCCAAAACTTTAATTGCAGTCTTAAAATAGCTTAACTCAGTTACTCGTTACTAAACCTCTTAGAGTTGCATGTTTCTGTTGGTTCTTTTTAGTCCTGGCAGAGGACGTCTTCTAGTTAAAGACACTGCTAACAAAGCCTTCTTTATTGAATCACCTGAGCAGAGAGCTGTCCCTCCTCCTTAGAACTTTGGGGGTAGTCATAGGAACAAGGGAGAACCACTGAGGAGCCAATCACAGCACAGATAG
This sequence comes from Chaetodon trifascialis, assembly GCF_039877785.1. Classification (NCBI taxonomy): domain Eukaryota; kingdom Metazoa; phylum Chordata; class Actinopteri; order Chaetodontiformes; family Chaetodontidae; genus Chaetodon; species Chaetodon trifascialis. Next base: position 11,292,474 of record NC_092062.1, read on the forward strand.
GACTGGCGGGGAGACGAACTGACCAATCACCAGCAAGAATGCCTGAAGGGCAGAGGAAAATGTATGATAATAAGCGTATAATAAGTATTAGGAGCCACGCAAAAAAGTAAGCAAAGTAAATCAAAGGGACAACTATTAAAATATATTACTGCCAGCAAGAAGATAAATAGAATATGCACGTAGCTGCTGGATGCTGCTGCAGAAATGTCCAAGACAGGTAACATGACACTTAGTGAAGATGTTATACATCTGCCACTGAAACAGCCCTCTAAGCAGTCCTGACCACACATCTGCTTTATGATTTTAATCGTATCGTCCCATGAGTTAATTGTCAAGGTCCAGCGCTGGATGTGGATGCCACCATGAGCTGGTGTATTTATACAAGCTCTTACCTTTCAGAGAGAGTGTGAGCAGCAGCCAGCAGCTCCGTGCAGCTCGTCCACCCATCCTCATCCCTCCCTGCTGTGGCTGTTCCTTGTTTGTCGCCTGCTCACCTCTCTGTGGTTTCACCTCCCGACCCCTCTCTGTGGCTCTCTGATCCTCGTCTACCAATCTACCCTGCTGCACTGCTCGGTTAAGCCGGGGATCTGTGTGCTTCTCTTCTTCCAGAAAGGGCACTTATAGTCCAGATTGTTCAACTTCCCTTTTATTTTCTCTGCTAACTAGGAACTGGGTGGTGACTGGGCCTTCAAACCAGCAGAAGGAACATACATCAATGTGTGCACAGTATGTGTGTGTGTGTGCCTGCATGGGACACTGTATGTGTTTGCTGACTCAACTAGACCAATAGGGACAGGAGGCATCACCCATGCTGAGAGTGATATACCAAAACAACAGCTGATATCCTCGGCCTCCAAGTCACTATTAAACTTGCAGGATAATGTGTTCACCTGCAGCAGGTATGCGCGCTCAAGACAGCGTGTACGTGTGCTCTCGCGCCCCGTTTGTCCACTCAGAGACGTGCTGTTGACGTCACTCGTGCCCCTCTCGTGTGCGCAGCATAGCGCTCACAGGACGACCACTCAAACCGAGAAACTTCGCAGAAACTTCCACAACTTTGTCCCACACTGTCCAGTCCTCCAAATGTGTCTCTCTTTCCTATTAGAGGCGGGCGCCGGTGGTTTTGGTTGATAGAAACGGTCTTTGCTGCCTTCATCTCCAGTTCTTCTTTCTTTGGGGTCAGTAACCTGTGAAGAGAGGGGGAAAAAAAGGATTTTCTGAAAACTGGGATTTATCTGTGGTGGCGTTTTAACAGTGTGCTCGTCCGTCTTCGAGGCAGTTTTGTGCTTTTTCTGTTTTCAAACTTACGGACGAAAAAGAAGGTAATATTTGTCATCAGAGGACAAGGCCGGGGCTCCACCTGCTGCAAGGCAAGCCAGGTGAGCCACTTTCTGGAAGGCGACTCGAAGTCCGTTTCAGCTATTTGTGGTTTTATGCTAACTCTTAGCTAGCCAGCAGCCTGACTTTGGTGCCATTAAATTATTATAACCTTGCTTAAGGCTGTACTGCTAAAAACTAGTCAGCAGCTATTTGAAATTGAACATTTTTAATGAGAAGAAAGTCGACTGTTTGTATATATGATCTGCTTCTGCATTACAGCCTGTTGGTAAAATGTCTGTGCCAAGATCTCTGCAGCCTAACAGGGCTTACTATACCAAAGTGATAGAAATAGTAAAGCCGTTTCTTTTTATTTTAGAGGATTTTTAAATACTGTGGCCTGTACTGTGTAGTTGTACAATATTAGATAAAACCTGCATCTAAAATAACTCACTATAAGCTGAAGATACACTTTAACTCCCGATAATAATGCCTTTGTGCTTCCACCAGGCTTGATGTCCTCCTGTTTGCAGGGCAGTTATTACTGTAACTGGTTTAACCCTTGGTAATGGTTAGTACTGCCTAATATGTGTTGTGGTGCAAGAGGTGTGAAGTATCATGAGTCAGGATTCTAGTTCTGATGAGTTGAGCAAAATGTTAAGAAAAAATGTGTTACCTACATTTGTTTGTCAATTAAAACCCCCAATATTATGTTAAAGGTAAAGGTGACTGCCAAGGGCTTAGACCACCTGCCCTGAGGAGTCCAGGAGAGAAGGAAGGAAGGAAGGAAGGAGACAGATCATTGTCTGTTGTTGCCCTCAGCTTCCTACTGTGTACAGATGTATGCTGAGAAAGTTGTGACAGAGGGGAAGATGGGTGAGTGCACATATTACATACATACACTTCTGTTCTTGCTGTCGTTCTCCCCACCCATGCCTCCTCCTTCACACACACACACACACACACACACACACACACACACACGCTCACGCAAACAGATTAAAATGCTGTGCTGGTCATGCTGCAGCTCACGCTGCCTGTTTTTTTGTATTTGGGACCAGACATCAGTCCACTTGACAGTTAACCATTAACTGGTTTGTTCAAAGCTGGCTGTCTCTCTCATGTCTACTGGATTTATGTTTGATGTTCAGCTTTCATCTTGGAAAACATAGCTGTTGTGATCTTTTTTCTTCAAGGAATATTAACTCCACACTCAAATAGAAATGTGATAGCGATGTTGATTACTGGGGCGAGAAATAACCACCGGCCTTTACACCAAGTTTCACTTAAGCGCAACACATTATATTTACGGCAATAACAACACACTCTCCTGGTGGTCATAAACAAAGTGCCCGCTGTACCCTCATACCTGTCAGTATGAAGCTATCGTGCCTTGGAAACCAGAGAATCCACATTTGCTGTCCTGCTGCTTGGCATGAGCTGTAAGGCAGGTTTGTGGTGTTGAAACTTTATGGCTCCTAATGAGTTTACTGCCAGTCATATGATGCTAGATAGAAGTGAAGATAAGATAACTTGCTATGTTATACTGTACTGTTGCTAGGACAGTGAAACTGTTCACCATACGTTTTCCTGTGGTGTCTTGAAAGCCTGTGTCTACTTTTTGGATTGCAAACTTTTTACAACAATTCAAATCTTGAAACTATATAGAGACAATAAATTCAGCCTTTATGTGTTTACCCCATGAGCCGGTGAGACAACAGTTTAAGTACCTACCTGACATTGCAGGGACACATTGAGTAGTAGTAGTCTCCAGTTAAGTGAAGGATTTAGTTGAAAACTGACAACATCTCCACATCTTCTGCTGCTCTCACCAGCAGGTCTTCTTGGTCCTTGTGTCCGTGCTGTGCTGTAACTTGCTCTTTGTGTCTGACCATGATCAGCCAGATGTTTGGTTCTGTAGTTTCTGTTTCCAGAATGAAGGGAGTCCACCCAGATACAGTGAACCAGGCTGTGTCTTTGGTGTGTGTAATTACAAGAGAAACGTAGTCTAGCCAAGGAGTGGCACATATGGTGTGGCTTATTTTGTGTATGACTGTGCTTACATTAGGTGGGACAGTATCTATTTTCAGAGACAAGCAGTGTTTACCTTAAACATAACATGCTTATACACTATACATGTGTGGACATGTGGAGCAACACAAGTGTGATTCACACAAGTGTGCAGATTCACACGCAAGCACTACTGTCACACAACTCGGAGTATATTTGTAATCAGGCTAATATTTACTGCACAGTATGATTATGTTTATTTTTACTTTTCCACCATGACAACCACAATAAGTATGAGTCACAGTTTCTCGTGTGTCTTCATCTCTCTGTGTGTGTGAGGTCTCCTGCTTCTGTGCTGTTATCTTTGCTTCATCCCACACTTACACACCTACAATATTCTACGGTACTCAAAACCCTTTAAACCCATTTTCCTGTTTAATGTGGCGTGGATGCATGTTGAATTAAGCTCAGCCCTGTTTTTGATGGACCAGATACATAACAATCTGATCTTCCTGTTTTGACAGTCGTTTCGGAATCTGTTCCCCAAAGTCCAAATGTCAGTGTCTCGAAGAGGACAAAGGATAATACACTAGATGCTGACTATGCAGTCAGGTAGTAAGATAGTACATATACCTTGTAGTTTGGATTTTCAAAGTCACCAATGAACTTTTATACCTAACTTGAAGCCAAAAGAGATGGGAAGTGATAAAAGACATTTATGAAATCATACCAGACACTGATGTGAGATCAGTCTCCATGAAACAGAGCATCACCTGATGAAGACTGTGAGATACGGTTGGAGGCTCTGGGAAAAAAAGTAAATAGAACCCAATTTGGGATTGTTTATTTGTTAAACCTGTGTGACTAACACGCTCATAAAGAAGAGTTCCAGACTTCTGCCTTGTACATAGCCATGATCCCTCAGAAACCATTTTCTGTTTGTAAGTCTTTAAAAAGGTGCAGTTACAGTACATCAGTAACACTTTCAGACACTTTTTGGGGAGTTCTTTAGTTTAGTAGATAGCTGCTTGTCTAGAAAGATCCTCATGTTGTGCTATCTGTTACATTCCTTTAATTTCAGATTAACTGTCATTTAGTTGAAAGCTCGGCATAGAAAATGGATGGCTGGATGGATAGTTGAAAGCTTGGCTGATGTGGATGGCAAAATAAAAGCTTTTCTTCATCTAGAATGGGTTGTTTTCATGTTTTTCTCTCAATTTTGGTGTGGTGAGGGTGTGGACAGCGTCTCATGTGGTGTGCAGTTTACCCAGCAGTGAGGTGTTACAGTGGGAGGGCGTAATGTGTGCAGATTTAAGGGTATCCCTCCCAGCATCCCAGAGAATGAGTAACGACACAGCGAACCTTTTCCGTCGTTCGGCTTCTGGTTGGTCATGTGACACATGATAAGGAGGACAGAAATAACTCACAATAAAGTGGATGTAAGTTCAGTGTGTTTGCGTGGATGGATCATAGGCAGTAAGTGACTCATTCTTACCTCTCGTGCCAGCCTTATTTACCACAGTGGCCACATACTATCCAGTCACGCTTTGGGGAAGCCATGAATGTTGACTACACTGGGGAACAGTCACACACAACAGCAGTGATTCATTACATCAGTTTAGCTGTTGAAAACACATCTTTTGGTTGAGCATAAATTAAGCTTAAATAAGTTTAAATTAGAAAGCCTGAGATATATTTTACAGTATTGAGACATTGTCATAGAGAAACTTTTATTAGAAGCTCAAATGTTTTCAAAATTAACTGCACTGTAAACTTAATTCAACTTCACAACTCCATCTCGCTGTGGAGAATCTTTGAACATAGAAAAGTTCAACAGTATTCAAATTATTATAATATAAGATATCCAGCATATGGCCTGCACTCATAATTATCTACCAACCTTTTCCGTTGAAGCACACTCATCAGCATATAATACAACAGTGACTTCAGAAGAACCCTGCCTCATAACACACACATGCGCGCACACACACACACACACACACACACACACACACACACACACACACACACACACAAGAAGGTGGTCTCAGGTACGTAGAAGTGGAAACAATAGAGTGCTTGTTCTGTCCTGCAGTGTGATTGTGAAGGGCGCAGAGCTGGGGGGGAGAGCAGGAAAGAAAGAAGAAGAAAGGAGTTGAGGTGTGTGGGGGAAACATTGTGGTATTTCCTGGAAAACACACTCTGAAAGAATGAACATATTATCCCTCTGATAAAATGTCCAGTGACACTGATCAGATATTCATTATGTTCTTGCCATTTTGTTTGTCACTTAAATTTTTATCCTCTCTCTTTGAACTTTTTACACCATTTTTACAACGCAGGGAACAATAACATCATTATCATGTTGACTGGATGTTTGGAGGGAAAGTGTGAGGAAAGGAGGGGGAAGAATGAACAGGTACGGAAGGGAAGGAGGAACAGACATGAGGCATAAAGAGGGGAAGACAGGAAGGAGAGAGATGGGTACAGAGGGAGGCAAGGAAAGAGTTGGTCAGGGAGAAGTTGTAGTTTAGAGGGAGGCAGCAGATGTGAGGAGATAGCTGGGAAGGAAGTTAAGGTCACTGGATTAACAGGTCTACACAGCTATCACCTTTCATGATAACAACGTAGAAATCCAGCAACTGTGGGACCAAGTAGGGTAACTGGTTCTGTACTACACTGGTCCCTTGTCATTCCTTGTTTACTTCCACAGATCAAGACACAAGACTCAGGAGTCTGCACATAAGCTAAGGAACTGACTTTAAGGTGGTAACTGTGCAGGATTGTTCTGGTTCTGCATCCAGATGCTGAATGTCAAAGAAAAAAATGAAAAAAACACTACTAACTGATGTGTGTACGACTCTGAGATGTCGTCCAGCAGGGCCTCTTGGTAGTTCACTTGGCATGTGCCCCATGTGCAGAGAGGCTGAGTGCTCAGTGGCAGCTTTTCTTGTCTATCTCGTGCTGTTGTATCTAAAGTCTGGAAAAGCCCCCAAAATGATTTAAAAATTAAATTGTCTAGCAGCACAGAACACCTTCCTCATGAACATTTGCTTTTGGTTGACCAAATGTCACATCACAACATTTTGATGGAGTTGTTTTAAATTGTGGTTACTTTGTGAGAAAGCTCAAGATGTGAGGGAAAAGGCAAGTGTTGCAGTGAGACAGTGGCAGGAAGGAAACTAGGCATGTAGAATGTTTTCTCTGATTTGATAGGAAGCACCCATACACTTAGAGTATCTCCAGTTGTTTCCTTGCACATTGATGGAAAGTATTACTATTACACTCCGCTCTGTCTCATGCATTGTAATGAACAGAAAATCCACTTAACAATGGCTCACTTTTCTAACAAATAACCGCAGACACAGGCTCTAAATCGCCAATGTTTTTGTACTCCGGTTACATTTTCCTTTTCAGCATGGACACCTTATGTTTCCCTTCAGCTATTACTATTGATAAAGACACCAAATCACAAAATGATAATTAATGGTATTAGTAACACCTGCTTTTCCTGCCAAGTCAACTGTGCTGTGAAATATGCCTTAAGAACAACATCAATGATTTAGCTGCTTCAGTTTCAGGGTCCTGGTATTGTGCATGCTGGTTCACTGTCATGGCTCACTGGGACACTTGAATATGTAAGAGAGCCATGGGAATGAAATATTCGCCAATATAATCAGCCGGACTGGGGGCTTTTTTCATTCATGTTTTTAGTAGAGTCATAAAAAAGTTAAAGCAATAGATTTACAGCTTTGTGGACTGATTTAATGTGTCTGTGCCAAGAGGTGCAGCCCTAGCTTCCAGCTTTTGTCTGCACTGTTGATCTAACTTTGAAATGATGATAATGATGATGATGACCGTGGGTTTGTGTCAGTGGATGATGGTGGGAAGTGGAATGAGCTGAGCTGTATTTAATGATTCTGGACATCCATGGGAGTCTGAGAGTTCACATAACAGTAATATTTGCACTTTGCACAAGTAAGAAAAGAGACAGAACAAATATCAGCAGACCTTTTTACAACAGACTTGTCAAAGCAGGACAGGTGGAGCTCAAATCCATACCAAGTGTCCCAGTAGGCCATGATAGTGAGTCAGCATGCACAGTGCCAGGACCCTGGAACTGGCTCCCCTGAATAGATATAATAATGTTAATAATTACACCTGTGTTTTTCATTCTCTTACATGTCTGCAGTGAAAAATGTGGATTAACTAGGGTCAAGTTGACAAAACTCTGCTCAGAGCCGAGGATAGCAAGAGCAGGTGCACATACACATACTGTATGAGCACAGGGACATGACATGGCACCATATCCTAGCTTAAGAGTTTGTTCTTGCTTTGTGTAGAAATGCTAGACTTTAGACTATTGATCTAATCAGTGTCATTTGTTCTTTTCAGTCTGTGCCAGGAAATGTGCTGCATGCCCCTTCACATTGGGACAGTGAGCTGAAACCGGTCAATTTGCTGATGTTTGTTGTAGGGTGGCTTAAGAGTCCAAAAAAGAGCCCAAATTCAATACTAGCAGTCTGAACTTGTGCCATATATTATTTTGTGAAATATCGCTCTTTGTGTGTGTGTGTGTGTGTGTGTGTGTGTGTGTGTGTGTGTGTGTGTGTGTGTGTGTGTGTGTGTGTGTGTGTGTGTGTGTGTGAGTGAGTGTGTGTGTGTGTGTGTGTGTGTGTGTGTGTCTGTGTGTGTATAGGAGGCATTTTATATATATACATTTTTTTTATACATCACAATACAGTTAACTTCACCTCATTGTTGTAATATTTTCTCTTGTTTATGGGAATGTTATGTAACATTAAAGGCTTGCGTGCTGCTGTAGATGCATTCATGTGTGTGTCTCTGTGTATATATTCTGTCAAAGAGTGTACTGTATGCAAACTCATGTGTGTGTGTGTGTGTGTGTGTGTGTGTGTGTGTGTGTGTGTGTGTGGATCTGCAGGGAGCAGGGGAATCTCCCTGACCTGTGTGTTGACCCCCTGCCGTGTGATCGGAGTGTGTGTGATGCTGATGACTTTGGGAGCAATCGGAGCAGCTGTCTGGGCCGTAGGTCAGACCACATGCTTTCACACATAAACACATTTTTGCCAGATATGTGACATAACCGTAATGTTAATCTTTTTTATTATTATTTCAGGGTGTTGACGTTTGATAGTTCTCACTATTCAAAATCTGATTATCAGTAGTCTTTGCTCTCTTACATTGATTTAACAGATGTTTTTTTAATTACCCTTCTGTAGTTACGTATTGCACAATGGAGGAAGACACAGGACTGTATGATGGTGAGTAGAGTCTTATACCAGACTTTAAGTGCAGGTGTAATAGAAATAGACCACACTGGGACAAGAGCTACATGTTCTGATTATTAAAATAAGAAAAATTAGCTTGAATTAAGTTGTTTTTTTTTTCTGCGGTCAAGGAGGATACTGCATGTGTTTGTTTGTTAGTGGAAACAAAACAAACACTTGGGCATGAGTCATTAATTTTGGTGCAGATCCAGGATTTTCTGTCTTTTTTTTTTTTCTTTTTCAGCATTGCCGGGGTAAAGCTGTAGTTACTTGAGTGAAAAAACAAATATATCTGATAATTGTCTGTCACTACATTCGATGTAGATTAAAGTCTAGTTGTTTTTATTAAAAATGTGTGTTATTGGAATAAAATAAAAAAAATTCAGAGAAGCAAAGACTGAAGTTGCTGCACCGTCAATAAGAACAGGCTCAACTCAGAGCAACAGGATGTTACATCTGTGGTCACATGTTGCTCAATAGAAGCAGGATGCAATCACACAAACAAACAAAAAAATATGTCACTAATACTCATCACAATCACAATGAGAAAAGAAAAATGAATTATGTGTTATAGGTAGGTAGGGGTGTGTGCCATTGTAGCTTGTTCTAACAGAAAGCCTGTATCTTTCCCTGCAGTCCAGGTGAATTCTGCTGACCAACATCTCAGAGTCTTTGACTCCGCCCAGAGGAGGTGGCGTCAGGTGTGTTCTTCCTCAGCCAATGAGCTGCTCGCTAGCATCAGCTGTGAAGAAGTGGGCTTTGTCAGGTGAGATGTCTTTACAGATTAATTTCCGTGCTTTCATGCAGCGCAGCATGACACGGGGCTGAAGTGTGTGTGTTTGTTTCAGCGTGGTGAATTACTCAGTCGCATCAGTGCCAGAGGCCAGTGGAGACGTTGGAGAGTTCTTCTGTGTCAGACAGGAAGAGCTCAGCTACGGCAAGAAAATCAAAGACTCATTGTTCCCATGGTAACAAACACCTGTCTGTCTGACGGTGCAGCAGTCTTACCTGCTACCACACTGTCCTCTCTGTTGCTCCTCCTGCCTTTTCTTTCACTCGTGTATTGAGTGACTTAGTTGGGATGTTTTTTTTCTCTGTCAGGATGTTACTAACTCTGTCTTTATTTGTTGTAGTGACTGTGAGAGCAGGGAGGTCCTCACGCTGTTGTGTCAAGGTAAGACGTGAGCTCAAATCTGCACTTGTTCTGTATGACACCCTTGGACACTTTATACTCTGATACATCACTCCCAGATCTTGTCATCCTCCCGTACACCTTGTTATTCATGCTTCTAACTCTGTCTGATGTACAGCCTGTCTGTCTGCTTACCTCACCTTCACTTAGCTTTTCATTGCTCTGATTTTCTACTCATTCACTCACTCATTCTCATTCTTGTCTGTCTATGCTGTGT